>NW_019154087.1:53648328-53723472 GCF_002288905.1 Enhydra lutris kenyoni | reverse complement strand
AATATAATGTTGTATGTTAATTATACCCAAATAAAAATAGTTTAAAATATATACATTTACGATTTTTCCCTAGGTTATGGTAACTCTCCTACTCTGCTATGAATTTGGATAATTGCAAAAACAAACAAACAAACAAGCAAAAAACAAAAAAAACCCCACCAAACCCTTGCAGTCCAAAGTATACTGTCTGGCCTTTTTCAAAGACAGTTTGTTTCCTCTTTTCTAGTATATGCTGGAACATCCTCTCTAAGGTAATGAGAAATTATTTCATCTTGCAAGTCCATTAAAAAGAACACAAAGCTCTCTGAGCCTCTTGGCATTTTGAAGGTAATATATAACTCACTTAGTCATACCACTTCAGCCCATTTATTAGGTGAATCATAAAGCTACAAATTTTGAATGGGGACTAGAAAGAGAGTGTTCTGCTGCACATTCAGGATGATGTTCAAATGACTGCAGTTTAGTCCTTATGACCCAGCAGATGCCAGAAGTATAAAAGGAATATAAGGGCAGTGTGTGCACTCTCTGGCCAGCCTAAATAGGAGAGTTGCAGGGGTATGAATATACCCCGGAGTGTAATTCAAAGTCATGCTGCTGCAGCAAAAAAACCATTCATCATTTGAAAATCAGATCCTGATAAGCTATTTGGCCCT
The DNA here is from genome assembly GCF_002288905.1 of Enhydra lutris kenyoni. Lineage (NCBI taxonomy): Eukaryota > Metazoa > Chordata > Mammalia > Carnivora > Mustelidae > Enhydra > Enhydra lutris. The sequence goes on along the minus strand of NW_019154087.1, from coordinate 53,722,819 downwards.
GGTAGACACTCTGTGTGACCTTCACACGTGATTTGATTTTGTCCAGAGTTGGGCACCATGAGCTGCACGTTGTAAGTTCCATCATTTCATAAGTTTGAGTAGGAACAGCAATAGTCTCTTATAAAATGGAATTTTATAAGATTCTGGATCAGGATAAGGTGCAAGCAGATTCAGAAGAATAATTCATTTTCAGAAATAAGAAGAGCTGGCCATCCTGACACCTATCCCTGTTACCTAATGCCTCTATTCTAGCTAATACCTATAGACATCAGGTAGGATTTCCTACAAACAGAGGAGGAAAAACCCAAAGATGCTTCTCTGTGTACTAAAGTGAACTGAAAACAGACTGTGACTCCAACACAGCTCCACATAGTGGTGGCCTCAGAATGCAATATGAGAGGAATTCCAAATGTTTCAACTGGTCACCAACTCAATAAAGAGAAAGAAGTGGCCAAAGATAAGTATATACATTGACTCCCAAATACCAGGAAATTGCCTGATTGGATTTTTAGAGTCCTAAAAGTGCAGAGGTCTAGAAGGTTTGATGATAGGCTCATGGAATTTAGGACACAATGTAAAGATCTTAGGGTCTCTTATCAGGGCTCATCAGCTATGAGCCTTTCAGCTGTAGTAGCAGGTAAATGGACTTCTATGCTAGAGAGACATGGTAGGTCCACCATGTATGTGAAGAACAGAATCTAATGTTGAGCCTTTGATATGATTCTGTTCCTTAGGAGACCAACCAGCTCTTGGTATCAGGTTGATTTTATTAGCTGTCTATTATCTTAGAGAGAGAGGTGATTCACCTTTACTGGGCTTGATAGACATTCTGGTTTTAGCTTTCCCTTCTTACCCGACATGATAGCAGAGCTTTGTGAAACTCTAAAAGTATCTGAGTTATTGACATAGAGTGTCACATAAGAACACCTTGGACAAAGAGACTACTTTGTAAGAAAGAAGATGCAGCAGTTGGCTTATTGTTTTTGGTATCCGTTTTTTCCATTTAAACATTAGAATATTTTCTTTATAACTTTATATGGAATATGACAGCCTGAAAGAATATTCTAATTTATTCTCAAAGGAGCTTTACTTAAGGGGTGACACTTTGCATAACTGAGCAAGCCATATATATTCTGAGCCAATGGCCATTTTATGTTGCTATGATTTCAACAACTAAATTATACTGATCCATAAAAAAAAATTAGAAGATAGTGTTATGTCTGCCTCCTCTAACCACTGATCCCAGTGATACCATTTTAGAAAATATATATAGGAATAAGGTTTCCAGAATAAGAGGTTCCAGTTCTTAGAGGATAGATGCTGCAACCAGGCAGTAGCAGTGGCATAGCAAGGGTAGAAAGTGAGGGGAACACGTGAATGGTTCGTTCCTGACAGGTATATTTTTTTATCACTGAAACTGTTTAGAATTGCTGGTGATTGTTGATAATAAAAAATAAAAAAAATTAATTCGTTAATTATTGTTTTTGAGTTGTATACAATGCACCCTCTTACTGTCTGAACCTAGGAAAGGACACTTCCAAAACCTTTCTCCTTGGCACACCATTGGTTCACAGTGAAGTTTCCACTAAACCTGAAGCGGAGACTGCCACCTGATCATTTTGCAGTCCTCATGCCTCTGGACCAACAAGCAAAAAAGCAAGTTTCTGTTCAGGCAGTAATAGTTCATTGTGGGTTTTATAAGGAGATAGGGTTTGATTCTTTAGAGTGAGGGGCAGGAAGAATTATGTCTAAAAATCAGGGCACCCACTGAGCAGATGCCTCCTATTGTTTCAAGTCCAGAATTAATCATTAACAGACAAATGCAGGAACCATGTCCTGACAGGGACACAGCAGCCAGAGGCTAAACTCTTCAGGAATAAAAGTCAAGGTTACTACATGAGAAGAACAACCAGACTAAGCACTGGCAGAGTGTGAGGGGAAATATAGAATGTGTAATAGAAGAGGGAGATTATGTTTATAAATTCCAAATCTGGAGCCAACTAGAGCAATGATATCTATAGGTATAGCTTCTATCTCTAATTCCTTTGTAAGTTTTTTTTTTTTATTAACAATTTCTTACTGGCTGCTACCTTGATAAATAAACGATAGAATGGAATAAATGTATTATGGGGACATGAGTGGATCTCAGACGTGCAAAGAATGGAATGTAAAAGCATTATCAGAACTAAATAGTCACATACATGCTTCTTAATATAATAATCAGCTGAGACTTTATATGGACTAAATATTCACCTCGCTATAGGATCATGCTCATCCACAGATGGGCCGGGATACAATTGCTAAAGACTTACTGTGCTCATAAGAAGCCCCCAACTAATGACAGATAAGAATTGGTATATAAATACCCCAACTTCCTTACTGTGGTAGGAAGATTAATCCCTTGCTCCCATCCCAAGATATACCTATCCTAGTCCCAGGAAATGATGAATGTTTTGGTACACAGCAGGGAGAAATTAAGTTTGCCCATGAAATGAAGGTTACTAATCAGCTGACCTCAGAGGTTATCCTGGATTATCCAGATAGGCTCATTTTAATGACAAGAATCCTTTAAATGTGGAAGAGAGAGGAAAAAGTGTCAAAATGATGTGATACAAGAAAGACCAGCCATTGATTGCTGCCTTTGAGGATGGGAGGGCACAGCAAAGGAATGGAGAGAGCTTCAGAAGTTGGAAAAAGCAAGGAAAAAATTCTCCCCTCAGCTGCCAGACTTGGAAACAGAGCCAATACCTTGATTATAGTCCAGCAAAATCCATTTTGGACAACTGACTTTCAGGACTGTAAAATAATAATTTTGTGTTGTTTAAAGTTGCTACATTTATAGTAATTAATTATGGCATCAATAGGAAGGAATATACTCTCCCTTTTTGCAAGACAGCTCTGAGGCTTGCAGATTATCTCCTATTGGTGTCATTGTATAAGCTTGACATTTGCTCTCCCTCCATTGGCTTCCTTCCTATTGCAGTTATATTTCCACTCTGCACTACTGATACTTCCCAGGATTACCTGCCAAATAAACTACTTACTTTTCAATCCCAGTTTCGGGGACTACTTCTGGGGCAATTCGCCTCAAAACAGGAGTTATTATTTTTTTTTAATCTTTAGTGAAAATATTTGTTATTTCATCTAAAACATGATGCAAGCTTTGTGGTTTGTTTTGAATCTTGCAATCTTAAACATTCTAACTGAAACAAATCACTACCATGATATAGGGTGTTGCAAGTGAGAGTATCCCCCAACCCCCACACCATCCCCCCATCTGTGGCATTGTCTGAGTGAGAGATATGGTGGAGAACATTTCTGAGAATTAGAAATCCTTATTCTAGGATACAAATGGATGTTAAACTTTAATATATCTTGGAAGTCAAAAAGTGTGTCTACCAAGATCACAGCCATAGCAGACTTAAAGATGAAATCTAGATATAATCTATTGGCTAAATCTATTCATGATCTATTGGCTACTTATTGTACCCTTCATTAAGATTCTCTCTGATTTTGTGTTGTATGTGTTTGTATAAATTTTTACTTAAAAAATAATGGCCTGTCAGTAATGCTCCGTAAGTTTGCAAGTCCTAAGACAAGTCCAGACATCCCTAACCAGATGTAAAGAAAGTAGAGCACAAAATGCAGATTCTCCAAGAGTCATCTATTTCCAGCTTCTATCTGGTCATGAAGTATTGTGTATAAGAAAAAATTTCCCAGAAAGTAGATTTAGAAAAATGAAAGAAAATGCCACGAAAAATATGGCAGTGATCTGTGTTGTTTTTTCTTTTTTCTTTCTAGATATATCTGCCGGCTTCAGTCATCATGTTGATTTTCCAACACAATGAATGGGTTATGTCACAGGGGGAGAGTTGATTACACCTGCCATTTATGCGTTGGCTGCTGTACCCAGTTATCTATCAATAGATCTCTCTATATATCATCATCATCTTCTTCAATCTTTCTTATCTTTGTTCTCTGGAAAACCTTAAAACAGGCAATTTTTCATTTTCATCAACTGAAAATGTAGGCTAATCTTGGTATCATTCTGTTTGCATTTTAGTTGTTTCTGTAATAAGTGATGATTATGTCAATAAGAAAAAAGGTCTGAGAAATTAGAGACAGGATGGAAGAAGAAAAATTAATTTCCCTTAAGCCTCATTTACTTTATAGTATTTGGCAACTTTAGGAATAATACAACATCAACTCTAGACTAAGATGCCAGAAGACAAAAGATTTGTTGATGGTATACCTTGATACATTATATTTTAGAGAAGTTGTACGGTAGAGAGAATTCACTCAGCTTTATTTTTCTAGTCCAGTATACTATAAGGGTTTGTACTTTATGCAATAATGATTGAAATTCAATTTCCCTTCATGTCTTTTGAACATGTTTTGCTTTACAGTTCTCCTAGTAATGACTAAAACTTTTCTTTTAGAAAATTGAAAAACTATAACTTAGCCCTTTAAATGATAACTATAAAACTCTGGAAAATATATGTAACATTCTATAACATATACCATTATTTGGAATATTTTTCTACAAATTATATATTAGTTATGTATAAAATATAATTAATTAGTTATAAATGTCACATTATCATTCATTGAATTGAATACCTAGGTGGCATAAAAAGTGAGGCTTTGTAAATGACCCCTTTATTTATCAAGATTCTAATTACTGGGGCACCTGGGCAGCTCTGTCAGTAAAGCATCTAACACTTGGTTTCGACTCAGGTCATGATCTCAGGGTCATGGGACTGAGCCCTGTATCAGGCTTTGTGCTCAGCACAGAGTCTGCTTGTCCCTCTCTCTCTTCTTTTCCTTGTGCTCTTTCTGCTCTCTCATGCGCTCTCTTGCCCTCTCTCTTTCTATCTCTAAAGTGAATAAGTTAAAAAGAAAATATTTAAAGTAATTCTAATTGCTACTTTTTGCTATTGGTTTTAAAAATTGTTAAAAGAAAATTTGTTTTATTTTACTGTGCTGTACAAATAATTAGCTCCTTAGCTTAAAATTAGAATCTCATGTAAGAATAGAACATTAAATCAAACCTATACCCCATTTTTCACTGTCATTGATAATCACCCTCCCTCCCACTTTCCAAACATTTCTTGTTCATAATCTACCAGAGTTACTTTCATTTCTGTCATGGGAAGACTATAACTTGCATACGGAGGTACTGCTTTGTTGTAATGTGATAGTGATTGTTAGATAAATATTACTCTGTGTAATAGGCATTGGTTATTTTCTAATTAAAAATTGAAACTTAATTACTGTTGCTTTAAAACTGTTAGGTTCTTTAAAAATGTATTCGGGTGACTGAGAACTGAGGGACATGAAATTCTTTGAAGAAAAAAAAAGTACCTTGCAGAAATGGTCCCAAAGTAAAATAGATGATCATTCACTTAGCTGTGTTTATAGGTTAGTTGGAGACATGGCAATGAGCTGGGTGAATTACTTAAGTTTTCTAATAGGCTTTATTTGACTCATAGGTAACAGAGAAATAAGTAAAATCCATCTTCATGGAGTAATTGTTAAGTGTTAAATAATGTATTTATAGTTCTGAGGCTTTAAATTCCATGCCTGGTGTAGAATAAGCACACAAAACTTCTGAACAGGTAGGTTGCTATTATTAGGATATTTTATATATTATACTTATATAATGTTACATGTAATAGACAAATATATTTCTCACATGACATAATGTTAGATATTAAGTATAGATTAAATGTATTATTTTTAGATATTAACATAATATAAATATAATATATTTTTTTAAACTTTTCTTTTTTTTTAAGATTTTATTTATTTATTTGACAGATAGAGATCACAAGTAGACAGAGAGGGAGGCAGAGAGAGAGAGGGAAGCAGGCTCCCTGCTGAGCAGAGAGCCCGATGTGGGACTCGATCCCAGGACCCTGAGATCATGACCTGAGCCGAAGGCAGCGGTTTAACCCACTGAGCCACCCAGGCACCCATAAATATAATATTTTTTAACAACTGATTTTTTTCTCTTGAATTCAAATGATAGCAGTTTTGATCCCCCAAACAGTGTCTTTCATTTATTTTGAACTCTAGTCCTCTTAATCAATAAAGAGCCAAATAAGGAGCCTGACATAGACCTTGTCACACACTAAATGCTCAATAAATTTTAGCTTTATAAAAATCACCCTCACTGCTTTGTTTTTTGTAGCTCAAGTTTTGTCAACATAGACTGTGTCTTATGTTTGTTCTTCCATAAACATACATGCCCTCACACCTTTCTCCAAAGTTGCAAGGAAGAAGGGTAATACTAATTCATTTACTTTGGGGTCACTATTTTCTTTTTACATTCTCCTCCTCTGCCATAATACTTTTTTCTAATCAATATTATTTTCAGCATCTTCTAAATTTATTTTCCCCTCTGACCAATATTCCTAGGAAATCTTCCATAATTCATGGACTGTTTATGCTTAACCACAACATTACAAATTTATTAATAAAACAATTATGCATTATAATGATTAGGCCATTTTTTGTGCATTCCTTTCCAAATAGTGACAAAAATCTGTCAGTTTCTGTTTCTTACGCTTTTTAGAGTGCATTCAAAGTCATTTGCTCAGATTTTTTCCTGAATGCTTCCTAATTTTTCTTGATTAATTTTAGATTAATTTTAATTTTAGATATAAACAGAATGAGATATCTCCTCTGTTTAAAGAAATGTTATTTACCATAAAAGCAGAGTATGCAATAGCTGGTTGAAAAGAACCCATAATGAAGAATTATAACATCATGAGCAGAAAGATTTTCTTTCTTACTCACTTCTTTTGGTTTTTGGAACTAGTGTGCATTTCTTTTGAAAACTGATTGGGTGGCAAAGAGAACATAAGTTATATGATATTCTACTATACTGGAATTAGATCCATTTGGAATTCTGGTCCTGCCTTCCCTAACTAGAGGACCTTAGACAATTTATTTAACTTTCCTGGGCTTCAGTTTTCTCCTATATAGAATGAGTATGATATAGATGCATCTACCTTCTAAGATTTTTCTGTTTTTCTTTAATTGTATAATGTTTGTAAAAGACAACACAATGCCATAGCATATAATAACACTTGTGGCAACTCTGAAGTGATTTGTCAGTTAGGAAAATAGCTGCTTATTTCACAGTATATCAATAATTTTCCAGGCAACCACTTGGACTGACATATTCTGTGCCTTTGAATTCACTGGAGCTCACACATGAGCTTAAGTTTACCATATATTTTTGTAAATAATTATCCTAAGAATCACTTACCTAACTTTAAAGTGCTAGCAAAATAAACAAACAAACTAAAACTCTGTATTTTTTAAAAGTAATCTCTATACCCAGTGTAGGGTTCAAACTCACAACCTTGAGATCAAGAGTGGCATGCTCTAATGATTGAGCCAGCCAGGTGCCCCTTCACATAATTTTTAAAAGACTTCCCATACTGAAAGGTAATATTAAATTTGAAGTACGATGTAGGAAAAAACTACAAAGTAGAATAATGAAAGAAAAACATTTCCTTTATATTTCATAAAAGTAGAAATTGGAAATCTTCAGACGTCCCTGAATGGTAAAATGTGCTTAGTGTTTGTGTGTGTGTATGTGTGTGTGTGTGTGTGAGAGAGACAGAGAGAGACAGAGAGACAGAGAGAGACAGAGAGAGCATATGTGTCTTTTCTTTCTTTTTTTAAAGATTTTATTTATGTATTTGAGAGACAGAATGAGAGAGAGAGAGAGAGAGAGAGAGCATGAGAAGGGGAAGGGTCAGAGGGAGAAGCAGGCTCCCCACTGAGCAGGGAGCCAGGTGCGGGACTTGACCCTGGGACTCCAAGATCATGACCTGATCTGAAGGCAGTCGCTCAGCCAACTGAGTCACCAGGGCACTCGTGTGTCTTATTTTTAAGACACTTACTTGAGATGTAAGACAGATTTGGTTCTATAAAAACAAAATAGGCAGATGTAAAGCGTTGGGTAAATAGTGATGAAAATTCAAGTTGCTGGTTGAGTGCCACTATCTCAATTAGATTTTTTTCTGAAATTTTTAGCTCTATGAAATCTTTTTTTTAAATTAAATATTATAGAAAAGCATAAACGTAAAATTACACAAACTTGAGACTGCTGTGATTTCAGGTAGGGATGGCAGTGAGGATACAAAACTTTCTGTCATCTACTCACACTTTCTGCTCTTTCCCCAACAAAAAACATGTGCAGACAGAAAACATGATGCTTAACTGACAGAAAGCTGAGTTAAGAAAGCAGAATGAGGGATGCCTGGGTGGTTCAGTCAGTTGAGTGTCTGCCTTCAGGTTGGGTCATGATCCCAGGGTCCTGGGGTCAAGTCCCATATTGAGCTCTCTACTCAGCCTGGGAGCCTGCTTCCCTCTCTACCTCTGCTGCTCTCTCTCTCTGTCAATAAATAAATAAAATCTTAAAAAGAAAGAAAGAAAGAAAGAAAGAAAGAAAGAAAGAAAGAAAGAAAGAAGAAAGAAAGAAAGAAAGAAAGGAATTTTGAAAGTCAAAGTAAAAATAATTAGAGTACAATGCTTAGTACTTTGTCCCGAAATCCTCTTTGAAATATTTTTTTGTGGTCCTTAAGGGTTTCTCAGTTTAGTGCTGTGTGTCTTGGAAACCTATTGAAAACTTATCAGTTTTTTAGGAACACACACATGCACATACACAACCAGGGATAGAAAGTTTCAGGTTTTAACTCACTCATATTTTTGTCTTGGATGTTTGAGGTTATGCTGGGTTATGTGAATTGAGAATGCTGGGGAGTGTTTCAGGCCATTGTTCTGCCTTAAAAGATAAGGCAAATAGATCTCATATTTCATTCCTAAAACAAACCAGGCAACCAAAACAAAACCTACCTCTTCCTCCATACACTGTAAATCTGAGTGAGAATGCATTTTTCTTACTACATTTAGATGTCTCGCAGTTCCTTGTTTAGTTTTTAATTACTTGGCCAAATTCCCTCTGAGTATTCTAAGTCAGGTTTACTTTGTTCATTTTTAAGGCCTAAACTTATCTTGTCTTAGAATGAATAGTAAAATGGGACTCCACGCTCTCTAAAGTCTATTCTAGTACTAACATTTCATGATTCTAAGTTTTTATATTACTTTATCTATTGGGTAACAAAACAATACATATGACTGTAAAAGATACCATATTTTCCCAATGTCTAAATCAGTGTTTTCCTATAAAACTTGTTGCTCATTAATGTTGCTCATTAATTTTTTGAGGGGATATTATTTATTTATGTAATTTCTTTTAGAACAAACATGCAAACATATTACTGCTTTACATGAGTGTTGTTAGTTATTCATGAATATTATTCTATATGATCTGATAACTCTTAATAGGAGATTGTCTGTCATCCAAAACAGAGGCAAGGAAAGAAAATCCTTCTGCTTTCTTATATTTATATCTTTATTGCTCAGACACATTTATAGTCTAATGAAGAAAATATTTTTCAAATCCATTTTCTATGATTTTTTCTTCAGGGTTTGATATACATTCCCTTTTGTACAATCAGTAAAAACCAGACCCATTTCTTGTACCTTATAAATTGGTATTCCTATTATGTTCACTGTCTTAGAGGAATAAACTACTAGTGAATAATAAGGAAGGCATTCAATTTCAGTTGCTAATAGTTAAGACCTTAGCTCTGCTATTTAATAGCTATCTATTAACAAGTTACTCACTTTCTTTTTACTTTGTTGTTTTATTCATAAACAATGTTAATGACAAGATGTATTTCAAATGTTTTTTCCTCCTAAAAGGAGTAAATTAGTTTATAAATATAATGTACTTAGGCTGTTTCTGGAATATAGTAAGCATCCAGTAAATATGTAGCATTATTATCAACCTATTTGCCTGTGGATTAAACATGTACATTCTATCTTAGAGATGTACAAAAAATTACAGCTTTGTTTATTTCTGCAACGTTTTCTCTTACATGTCACCCTTCCAATCCCCCACCTAGGTAATTGTAGAAAAAACAAAAATAATACATAAATATTTGTTGCTTTTTAATTAACTTTAAGTGTCAATTCTTTCTTTTGCATTTCTTATTTTAAATAGACTGACTTACGGGCACCTGGGTGGCTCAGTTGGTTTAGTGTCTGCTTTTGGCTCAGGTCGTTATGGTCCCAGGGCCTGGAATTGAGCCTACAATGGGCTCCCTGCTCAGCAGGAAGCCTGCTTCTCCCTTTTCCTCTGCTTTCCCCCTATCACATGCTCTCTTGCACTTTCTCAAATAAATAACTAAAATCTTTAAACAAAATTTTTTTTAATTTAAAAATAAATAAATAGACTTCACTGAAGTAGCTCAGGGTCTTTTAAATGTCAGTTTGCTTACTATCCCCCTTCCATCTCCCCTATTCCCAAAATGTCAAAAGAGTATATGAGGTATTTATTCTCGTGGCAAGGGAAGAAGAAGACATCTGTGCTGATTGTAGAGGAATTTGTGTTGTCTAAGAGGTGTTTTGTCTGTGATGATCTTTGAACTGAGAGCTGCTAGATATAACTTGTTCCATGTAGCTTTGGGGTTCTGTGTTACACCCATGGTAGAAGACCATTATGCCTTCCTTAGTCAAAGTAGTCCCCCTCATTGAAGCTTCTTCTTTCTGTCCCTGACATTTACAAGACCACCAAGACATTTGCAAGACACCATCTTTACATCCTCACAGAAAGGCAACCTGGATCTTACAGATCCCCTGCACATCACAGACAGGTCATGGAAAACCTTAATCAATATTATACTTATGTTTATCTAATATAGGATTTTTAGCATGGCCAACACTAGTGCTCCTCCATAGGCTTTGTAATCTCTTCTAGCTATGGGGGAGGAAGCAGACTTGTAGTCCCCGAATATTTTTCTATTTCTAAAATCACCATTTCCAAGTTTGTGCCCTAAAGGAGAATCTAAGAGGTAGGTTTTTGGTGGTAAGAACCTCACATTTCATTTTTGTGATACTTTATTTCCTCTTTACTTTCTGATGCTATCTATTCTCTTCTCCCAGGATTGTTAAGACTTATAGCATATATTTAATGGCAGGATGTCTAATTTACATGGAAAGTATGTTTATTTGTAGCATCAACCTAACCAAAGTTATCCTTTCTACTCTAGATACTGTGAATGAGCCCTTGCTCAGCAATCTCTCTTTACTCATCAGATACCATATTCTATTAATTCTGCATCACATATATCTCTGGGGTCCCCTTGCTCCATCCATTCCATTTGTCATTGCCTTATCACAAGACTGCATTGGATCTTAACTAGGTTATTGCCCTCATGATATTGTCACTAATCTACTTTAATGCATCTGTTTACTAAGCAATCTATCTAACTTGCTTAACTACCTATCAGGTACAGAGAGGAAAACTGACATAAATACAGATAAATGCCCAGCTAGTAACATAAATGTAATAGAGAGCAAGGAATGCACACTTTGCCTTAAAAGAGTAAGCATTATTCAGCTCCTGATGCAAAACTGTGAAAAGAATATTGTTGCTAGATCTTTTGATTTTTCAAGATAAGATTGGTGTTTTGGTTTTTGTGAGAAATTCCTCAATGTCTGTTGATAACTAAATCAGAAATTGTTAAACACATTTTGTAATACATTAAAATATCTGCAGTTAAAATTCAGCCCTAGAGTAACCAGTTGTCAAAATCCAGCATGCAGAATAAAGTGGCCTTATTCTTGCAACTTCAATCTACACTTACAAAACCTTTTGCATCATTCCTTAACATATATATTCAACACTAAAATTAAACTGAATCCTTACCTGTTCTCATACTTATTTGTGTATACATGATTTAATATATGTTGATTTTTTTTTTTTTTTTTTTTGTCTACAATGTATTCCTCCTGGCAGAATTCCCTTTAATGTATTAAGACTGAAGTCAATGATTGTCTCCTAGTAGTCATGTTAACCAGCTCTTTATCTGGGCTTCTAAGATAATTTCCTATAAAGTTTTATTATATAATAACATTTATTTGGAGAGTTATCTAATTATCACTTCACTAGACTATTATTACTTCAAGGCAGGCACCAGCTATATTCTTTATTTCCCAACTTTCAAAGAACATCCAACAGAGAAAAGATACTCATCAAGACAGAGAACAGATTTCCTGTGATGCTTGAACATACACTAATGCCTTAGAAGTGCTACTCTTCCTGACAGCCCTAGAGTAAGCCTTAACCTGTCGTGTTTGTTCGTGCTGTCCCCATCCCCACCAGTAGCACCAGTCTGTAAGTTTTAGCGCATTTCATAATGCATTTGTATCTCATTTTCCCTTCCCACTGCCAATACCCTAGTTTAGTCCCCAAATTACCTCCCTTATTCCAAGCTGCCCATCTCCTCTACAATATTGTTAGGCTACACCTCTGCTCAATAATCTTTCTTGGCCCTAAACTCATCTCTAATGAGAACTTGACCTTTTCTTGGTCCAGGTCTACAGCATAAAATTGTACAGATCATTTTCTGCATAAAATCATGTTTGAAGAAGTACTAGCAGGGTCAAAGTGCACCTTAGAATTAGTTATGTCACCTAAAAAGAAGAATCTTCTCTATTTAGTCTATGCAAGGGGACTATTTTTATCTAATAACTTGGGAAGGGGTATCAATTGCAATTTATCAATGTGGTAGGATAAAATTATTAAATTTGCATAATAGTGTAGTGTATATAGCCATGGAGATCTATTTTGACTGAATTCCTATCTTTTTCTCCAAGTATTTGCCCCCTTTCCTATTTTTTTAGGTATAATTTGCATATAATGAAAGGCACAGATATTAAGTGAATAATTCGGTACGTTTGGGTCTATGAATAAACAATACCAGTCAACATGTATAACATGTCTATCAACTTACATCACTCGCTTGTGCCCCCTTCTAATCAATCCCCATCTTCCATGGAAAATCATTAGTCTGATTTCTATTACTGCAAATAATTTTACCTGTTATTCCTTATAAATAGAAATAATACAATATGTATTCTTTTTTTTAAAGATTTTATTTATTTGACAGAGAGAGATCACAAGTAGGCAGAGAGGCAGGCACAGAGAGAGAGAGAGGGAGGAGGAAGCAGGCTCCCTGCCTAGCAGAGAGCCCGATACAGGACTCGATCCCAGGACCCTGAGATCATGACCCGAGCTGACGGCAGAGGCCTAACCCACTGAGCCAACCAAGCACCCCTATAATATGTATTCTTTAGTTCTAGTTTCTTTCATTCAGTATAATATTTTTGAGACTTGCCCCTGCGTTTTATTTATTAGTAGTTCATTCCTTTTGATTCTGGGTAGAATTTCATTATATGAATATACTAAAATTTACTTATCCATTTTCCTATTGAAAAGCATTAGAGTTGTTTACAGATTGGGGCTTTTAGGAATTAAGCTGCTGTAAACATTTTTCTATGAGTCTTTTGTGGACATATATTTTCATTTCTCTGCAGTAAAATCCTAGGAGTAGAATTGCTAGAGTATAGGGAAGGTTCAAGTTTTATTGTATGAGAATGTACCCAACAGTTTTCCAAAGTGATTGGACCACTTGATATTTCTTTATAGTGTATCAGAGTTCAGTTTCTCTACATGCCTACCACCAACTCCTGATGCCAGTATTTCTAATTTTAGCCACACTAGTTGGAGTGATTTTATACTTAAAATTTTAGTAGTCATTTGCCCAATGATCAATGATATTTATCACTTTCAATATGTCTTTATCAAGTCTTTCATAAATTATCTACTTTTTTCCATTTTAAAATATTATCTTCTATTTTTATTATACAAATAATATCTAAAAATTTTGTATATTTTGAATATATATTATTTAGAAAAACTTGATCCTCCTCCTATATGTGTTTCTTTACTCTCTCACACTACTACCACATTCATAACTCTTCTGATATCAGATAAGTGTCCTACAATTCAACTCAATTCTGATATTATCTACCTGGAGATATAGTGTTAGATCCCACAGGTTAAGTGTTCAATCCTACAAGACTAACCCACCTTGAAACTTCAGATCCCAATTGCAAGTCCAGGTTGTCACCTGTGCTTCTGACCAACTGACTATAGATTAGAGGTTCCAGTGACCCCCTTCTTGAGTTCCATTAATTTGTGACAGTGGCTCACAGAATGCAGAGAGACGTTTTACTTACTATATTACTGGTTTATAACAAAAGGATAAAACTTAGGAACAGCAAGGGCGCCTGGGTGGCTCAGTGGGTTAAAGCCGCTGCCTTCGGCTCAGGTCATGATCCCAGGGTCATGGGATCGAGCCCCGCATCGGGCTCTCTGCTCAGCGGGAAACCTGCTTTCCTTCCTCTCTCTCTCTGCCTGCCTCTCTGCCTACTTATGATCTCTGTCTGTCAAATAAATAAATAAAATCTTAAAAAACAAAAACAAAAACAAAAACAACAAAAAAAACTTAGGAACAGCAAGATGGAAGAGATGCATAGGGTAAGGTATAGGGAAAGGGTGCAGAGCTTCCATGCTCTCTGAGCCTGTACCACTTACCCTGAACTTTCACGTGTTCACTAACTTGGAAGCCCTCTAGACATCATCCTCTTGGGTTTTGATGGAAACTTCATTACATAGGCATGATTGGTTAAATCACTGGCCATTGGTAATTGAGCTCAATTCTAGCTCCTTTCCCCTCCCAGGAGGTTGGATGTGGGATTGAAAGTTACAATATTCTTTTTGAAAAAAAAATTATTTATAAAAATATTTATTTATTATAAATAATAATAATAATATTTATTATTTATTTATTACAGAGGGAGAGGAAGAGGGAGAATCTCAAGCACACTTCCAGCTGAGTGGGGAGCTGGATGCAGGGCTTGATCCAGGACCCTGAGATCATGATCTGAGCCAAAATCAAGAGTTGTACACCTATCTGACTGAGCCACCCAAGTGCCCCTTAAAGTTCCAATATCGTAATTATTCTATATTTTTAAAGATTTTGTTTATTTATTTGAGAGAGAACAAGTGCACACAAGCAGAGGGGAGGGGCAGAGAGATAGGGAGAAGCAGACTCCCCACTGAGCAGGGAGCCTGAGGTGGGACTCAATCCCAGGACTTTAAGATCATGACCTAAGCCCAAGGCAGATGCTTAACCAACTGAACCACTCAGGTGCCCCATCTAATTATTCTAATTATTCAGTTGGTTCCCCTCTCCATAGGCCATTGCCAGGAGTCACCTCATTAACATAGCAAAAGTAAATTTTATTGCTCTAATCAGAGGAAATTCCAAGATTTTAGCAGCTCTTTGCCAGGAATAGAGACAGACTAAATACATATTTCTTATAATATAAATATAAAATTACATATATTTTTACTTAATGTCTTTTGATGACAAGAAGTTTTTAGTTAAAATAAAGTAAATTTTGTAATATTCTTTATTTTTTGGTAGTGCTTTTCATGTTCACCCTAAAAAATCTAAAAAAATTTTAACCTTACCCCAAAGTTGGAAAAGTATTTTCTTTTATTTTTTAAAAGATTTTATTTATTTGAGAGACTGAGAGAGAGAGAGAGCTCAAGAAGGGGGAGGGTCAGAGGGAGAAGCAGATTTGAAGCTGGTTAGGGACACCGGTGCTGGACTCGATCCTGGGATTCAATCCTTGGACTCTATCTTGGGACTCTGGGATCATGACCTGACCAAAGGCAGATGATAAATTGACTGAGCCACCCAGGCACCCAGAAAAGTATTTTTTAAGTCTTGTACTAGAATCTTTATAGTTTCGGTTTTATTATTAATTTGATGATCCATCTTGAATCAAATTTGTGTATAACAAAAGGTAAAAATTACAGTATATGTTTCACATACTCATCCTTTTTCTCCAACAGATTTTTGCTGTTGTCGTTGTGTTTGATTTCCATTTTTATTGTTGTTTAATGGTCTTGTAACTTTTTTTTTTTTAAGATTTTATTTATTTATTTGACAGAGAGAAATCACAAGTAGGCAGAGAGGCAGGCAGAGAGAGAGGAGGAAGCAGGCTCCCTGCTGAGCAGAAAGCCCGATGTGGGGCTTGAACCCAGGACCTGGGATCATGACCTGAGCTGAAGGCAGCGGCTTAACCCACTGAGCCACCCAGGCGTCCCTGGTCTTGTAACTTTTAACAAAAATCTTTAGCTTTCAATATGTAATGTTATTTTGGCCATTCTGTTTTGTTCTATTGACCTATATGTCTATGTTTTTGCTAATATTACACTGTTTTATTTATTGTAATTTCTTAATAAGTTTATCTACCTTTACAGTTATATTGTATTTATATTTTATTCAATTTTTTCTTCCTTTGTGATTATATTAGGTATTTGTATTATGTTATAACTTTTATAGTCATCTTATTAATTTCTACCTCCTGAAAAGAATAAAAAAAAAATCTGTGGGGATATGGTCAGGATTTTGTTGAATCTATAGATCAATTTTGGGGGAATTAACATCTTAACTAGACTTCATAGTCTTATTTATGAGTATATATAGCTTTTTAAGGTCTTATATTTTTCTCAACAGTGTTCAATGTAGAGGTCTGTAACAACATATTTTGATACATTTATTCATAATTATATTATGTGTTTTATGTGTGATTTTTTTTTTCTCTTAAAGATTTTTTATTTATTTGTTTGACAGAGATCACAAGTAGTCAGAGAGGCAGACAGAGAGAGAGAAGGAAGCAGGCTCCCTGCTGAGCAGGGAGCCCGATGTGGGGCTCGATCCCAGGACCCTAGGATCATGACCTGAGCCGAAAGCAGAGGCTTTAACCCACTGAGCCACCCAGGTGCCCCTTATGTGTGATTTTTTTTAAAGAGTTTTTATTTATTTAATGACAGAGAGCACACAAGCAGGAGGATCCATAGAGGAAGAGGGAGAAGCAGGCTCCCCACTGAGCAGGGAGCTCCATGGAGAACTCCATCCCAGCACCCTGGGATCATGACCCAAGCCCAAGGCAGATGATTAACCTACTGAGCCACCCAGACACCCCCATATTATGTTATATTGATTGCTGTAATAAATAGTATTATTTTAAATTGAATTTAAGATTTGTTGTTTATACATACAAAATATATATTATTGTCATATTTTTGTTGATGTTTGTATATTGATCTTATGTCCTGCTGCCTAGATAAATTATTTAATTTAGGTAAATTTTCTTTAATTTTTAGAATTATCTTTTCATATTTTTATTTTTATTTTTTGTTTCAGTGTTTTTTGTTTTATTATAATACCATTTCTTTTTCTTTAATTTTATTTTATTTAAAATTTTTCAGTGTTCCAAAATTCATTGTTTATGCACCACACCCACTGCTCCATGCAATACATGCCCATAATACCCACCACCAGATTCACCCAACCCCCCACCCTTCTACCTTCCAAAACCCTCAGTTTGTTTCTCAGAGTCCACAGTCTCTCATGGTTTGTCTCCCCCTCCAATTTCCACCAACTCACTTCTCTCCATCTCCCAATGTCCTCCGTGTTATTCCTTATGCTCCACAAGCAAGTGAAACCATATGACAATTGACTCTCTCTGCTTGACTTATTTCACTCAGTATAATCTCTTCTGGTCCCATCCATGTTGATATAAAAGTTCGGTATTCATCTTTTCTGATGGGGACATAATACTCCATTGTATATATGGACCATATTCTTCTTTATCCATTCGTCCATTGAAGGGCATCTTGTTCTATCCATAGTTTGGCAATTGTGGCCACTGCTGCTTTGAACATTGGGGTATAGATGGACCTTGTTTTCACTACATCTGTATCTTTGAGGTAAATTCTCAGTAGTGCAATTGCAGGGTCATAGGGTAGCTCCATTTTTAATTTTTTGAAGAATTCCACACTGTTTTCCAAAGTGACTACACCAACTTGCATTCCCACCAACAGTGTAAGAGGGTTTCCCTTTCTCCACATTCTCTCCAACACTTATTGTTCATTGTTTTGTTGATTTTGACCATTCTAACTGGTGTAAGCTGGTATCTCAATGTGGTTTTGATTTGAATCTCCCTGATGGCTAATGATGATGAACATTTTTTCATGCGTCTGTTAACCATTTGTATGTCTTCTTTGGAGAAGTGTCTGTTCATGTCTTCTCCCCATTTTTTGACATGATTATCTGTTTTGTGTTTGTTGAGTTTGAGGAGTTCTTTATAGATCTTGGATATCAGCCGTTTGTCTGTAGTGTCATTTGCAAATATCTTCTCCCATTCCATGGGTTGCCTCTTTGTTTTGTTGACTGTTTCCTTTGCAGTGCAGAAGCTTTTGTTTTTTTTTTTAATTTGACAAAGAGAGAGAGAGAGAGATCACAAGCAGGCAGAGAGGCAGGCAGAGAGAGAGGGGGAAGCAGGCTCCCTTTTGAGTGGAAAGCCCGATGTGGGTCTCGATCCCAGGACCTTGAGATCATGACCCGAGCTGAAGGCAGAGGCTTTAACCCACTGAGCCACCCAGGTGCCCCCAGACTCTTCTTATGAAGCCAGATTTACCCTGATCCCAAACCAGGCAAAGACCCCAACAAAAAGGAAATTTCAGAGCAATATCCCTGATGAATATGGATGCTAAAATTCTCAACAATATTCTAGCTAATAGGATCCAACAGTACATTAAAAAGATTATGCACCATGACCAGGTGGGATTTACCCATGGGATTTAAGAGTGGTTCAACATTTGCAAATCAATCAATGTGATAGAACAAATCAATAAGAGAAGAGAAAAGAACCACATGGTCCTCTCTATTGATGGAGAAAAGCATTTGACAAGATACAGCATCCATTTCTGATTAAAATGATTCAAAGTATAGGGATAGAGGGAACATTTCTCAACTTCATAAAATCCATCTATGAAAAACCCAGAGTGAATATCATCCTCAGTGGGGAAAAGCTGACAGCATTCCATTTGAGATCAGGAACATGACAAGGATGTCCACTCTCACCACTGTTGTTCAACATAGTACTAGAAGTCCTAGCAACAACAGTCAGATAACAAAGAGAAATAAAAGGTATCCAAATTGGCAAAGAAGAAGTCAAACTCTTTCTCTTCACAGATACCTGATACTTTATATGGAAAACCCAAAAGACTCCACGCCCAAACTGTTAGAACTCATATAGCAATTCAGTAATGTGGCAGGATGCAAAATCAATGTGCAGAAATCAGTTGCTTTCTTATATGGTAACAATGAAATACCTGAAGGGAAATTAGAGAATCAATTCCATTTACTATAGCACCAAGAACCATAAGGTACCTGGGAATAAACCTAACCAAAGAGGTAAAGGATCTGTACTCGAGGAACTAGAGAACATTCATAAAAGAAATTGAAGAAGACACAAAAAGATGGAAGACCATTCCATGCTCATGGATCAGAAGAATAAACTTTGTTAAAATGTTTATACTGCCTAGAGCAATCTATACTTTCAATGCCATTCTCATCAAAATTCCACTGGCACTTTTCAAAGAGCTACAACCAACAATCCTAAAATTTGTATGGAACCAGAAGAGACTTTAAATTGCTAAAGAAATGTTGAAAAAGGAAAACAAAATTGGGGGCATCATGTTGCGTGATTACTACAAAGCTGTGATCATCAAGACAGCATGGTACTGGCACAAAAACAGACACATAGACCAGTGGAACAGAGTAGAGAGCCCAGATATGGACTCTCAACTCTGTGGTCAAATAATCTTCGACAAAGCCGGAAAAAATATACAGTGGAAAAAATACAGTCTCTTCAATAAATAGTGCTGGGAAAATTGGACAGCTACATGTAGAAGAATGAAACTCGACCATTCTCTTACACCATACAAAAAGACAAACTCAAAATGGATAAAAGACCTCAATGTGAGGCAGGAATCTATTAAAATCCTAGAGGAGAATATAGGCAATAATCTCTTCGACACTGGCCACAGCAATTTCTTTTAAGGTATGTCTCCAAAGGCAATGAAGCAAAAGTGAAAATGAACTTTTGGGACTTCATCAAAATCAAAAGCTTCAGGGCCCCTGGTGGCTCAGTGGGTTAAGCCTCTGCCTTTGGCTCAGGTCATGATCTCAGGGTCCTGGTATTGAGCCCCACATAGGAGCCCTAAGCTGCTCATCGGGGAGCCTGCTTCTCCTCTCTCTCTGCCTGCCTCTTGTGATCTCTGTATGTCAAAAAAAAAAAAAAAAAAAGAGTCTGGAAGTTTTCCTTCTGTTTCTATTTTTTGAAACAGCTTCAGGAGAATAGGTATTATTTCTTCTTTGAATGTTTGGTAGAATCCTCCAGGGAATCCATCAGGTCCTGGGCTCTTGTTTTTTGGGAGGTTTTTGATCACTGTTTCAATCTCATTACTAAATATTGGTCCATTCAGGTTGTCAGTTTCTTCCTGAATTCAGTTTTGAAAGTTTATAGGTTTCCAGGAAGATATCCATTTCATCTAGGTTGCTTAACTTATTGGCATATAACTGTTGATAATAATTTCTGATGATTGTTTCTATTTCCTTGGTGTTAGTTGTGTTTCTCCCTTTTCATTTATAATTTATTAATTTGGGACATCTATCTTTTCTTTTGGATTAGTTTGGCCAATAGTTTTTCGATCTTATTGATTCTTTCAAGAACCAGCTTCTAGTTTCGTTAATGTGTTCTACTGTATCTCTAGCTTCCATCTCATTGATCTCTGCTCTAATCTTGATTATTTCCCTTCTTGTGTGTGTGGTTGGCTTAATTTGTTGTTGATTCCCCAGTTCTTTAAGGTGTTAAGAGAGTTGGTGTATTTTGGATTTTTCAATTTTTTTGACAGAGGCTTGAGTGGCTAAGTATTTCCCCCTTAGGACCGCCTTTGCTGTATCCCATAGGTTTTGGACCGAAGTGTCTTCATTCTCATTGGTTTCCATAAGTTGTTTAAGTCCTTCTTTGAATTTCGGGTTGATCCAAACATTCTTAACCAGGGTGGTCTTTAGCTTCCAAGTGTTTGAATTCCTTCCAAACTTTTTCTTGTGGTGGAGTTCCAGTTTTTTTTTTTTTAAGATTTTATTTATTTAACAGAGAGAGATCACAAGTAGGCAGAGAGGCAGGCAGAGAGAGAGATGGAAGCAGGCTCCCTGCTGAGCAGAGAGCCTGATGTGGGGCTCGATCCCAGGATCCTGAGATCATGACCTGAGCCGAAGGCAGAGACTTTAACCCACTGAACCACCCAGGCACCCTGGAGTTCTAGTTTTAAAGCACTGTGGTCTGAGAATATTCAGGGAATAATCTCGGTCTTTTGGTATCGGTTGAGCCCTGATTTGTGACCCAGTATGTGGTCTATTCTAGAGAAAGTTCCATGTGCATTTGAGAAGAATGAGTAGTCTGTTGTTTTAGGGTGGAATGTTCTGTATATAATCTATGAGGTCCATCTGATCCAATGTGTCATTAAGTGCTCTGTTTCTTTATTGATTTTCTGCTTGGATGATCTATTACTGACAGTGGCATGTTAAGATCCCCTACTATTAATGTATTCATATCAATATGACTCTTTATCTTCATTAAAAGTTGTCTTATAGTGGGTGCCTGGGTGGCTCAGTGGGTCAAGTCTTCAGCTCAGTTCATAATCTCAGGGTCCTGGGATCGAGTCCTGCATTGGGCTTTCTGCTCAGCAGGGAGCCTGCTTCCTCCTCTCTCTCTCTCTCTCTGCCTGTCTCTCTACCTACTCGTGATCTCTCTCTGTCAAATAAATAAATAAAATATTTAAAAAAAAATGTTGTTTAATGTAGTTGGCTGCTCCTGTTTGGCGGGCATAAATATTTACAATTGTTAGATCTTCTTGGTTGATAGACCCTTTAAGAATGATGTAGTGTCCTTCTTTATCTCTGACTACAGTCTTTAGTGTAAAATCTAATTTATCTGATATGAGAATTTCTACCCCAGCTTTCTTTTGAGGTCCATTGGCATAAAAGATGCTTCACTTTCACATCCTTTTACTTTCAGTCTGGATGTATCCTTAGGTTCAAAATGGGTCTCTTGTAGACAACATATGGATGGGTCCTATTGTTTTATCAAATCTGCAACCCTGTGCCATTTTATGGGAGCATTTAGGCCATTCACATTGAGTGTGGTTATTGAAAGATACGTTTGTATTAACATCATGTTGCCTGTGAAGTCCTTGTTTCTATAGATTGTCTCTGAAAATTTCTGTTCTGTGACACTCTTGGGTTCTTTCTTCTTTTATAGAACCCCACTTAATATTTCTTGTAGTGCAGGCGTGGTGGTCACGTATTGTTGTAAACCTTGCCAGTCTTGGAAGCTCTTTTTGTTTCAAGTTTTTATTTAAGTTCTAGTTAGTTAAAATACACTGTAATATTGGTTCAGGAGCAGAATTTCGTGATGCGTCACTTATATATAACACCCAGTGCTTCTTACAAGTGCTTTCCTTAATATCCTTCACATATTGAGCCCATACCCCCCACCCACCTCCCCTCCAGCAACCCTCTGTTTGTACTCTATATTTATAGTCTCTATGAAAAAAAAATGCATTTTATTTTTTTAAGAGTTTAATTTATTTGAGAAGGGGAAGGGGCAGAGGGACAAGCACACTTCTTGCTGAGTGGGGCTCTGCTCAATCAAATAAGCCACCCAGACACCCCAAAAAAATCATTTTAAATATATTTCTGTTTGTTTGTTTCATCATTTTTTATTGGTTGGTTTCCAGTACAATGTGTAATAGAAGTGGTGATAATATTCCTTTGCCTTTTAGGGAGAAAGCATTCTATATTTTAACATCTTACTATTAGCTTTAATTTATTTCAGTTTAATTTTTTAATAGATTTTTTAAATCAGATTGAGGATAAATATTTGTTCCTAGTTTGCTAATAGATTCATATTAATTGGGTAGTAAAATCACATGATTTTTCAGTTTTGTTAAACTGGTAAATTACACTGTCTTCCTATGCTAAAATAAGCTTTCAATCCAGAGATAAACCCCACTGGCTCATGATGTCTATCTCCTTATATATTGCCAGATTTCCCTTGCTAATATGTTATTAGGCATTGACCTCTTTCTTTATAAGGAATATTGACAGGCATTTTGTTCCTTTTGGTGTTCTGGTCAAGTTCATGCTGTTTTCAGGTTCAGCCTTTTCAAATAAGAAATTATTTCTTTCTCCTTTATTATTCAAAGATTCTGTGGGAACTCATTATTCATTTTTCCATACATGTATAAAATTGACCAGTGAAGCCATCTGGGCTTTGACTTTTCTTCAAGAAGTCTTCCTTTCTCTTTGGCTTGGTTTTTGATTGTTTGCTTTTAATTTACAAATTGAATTTCTTTAAAATATGGCTAGTTCAATTTCTTCCTTTGTTAGTTTTGATAAGTTTGTCTTTCAAGGAAATTTCCTATTTCATCTAAGTGATTTATATTGGAATGAAATTTTTCTTAGGTTCTCTTCTTATCCTTGACTTGCATATAGTGTCTCTAGTAAAATTTCTTCTTTTATTCTTGATATTAGAAATGTTTTTTTCTTTATTTCTTGATTAGTCTTTTTAAAGTTTATGAGTTGTATTCATCTCTTCTAAAGAACCACCTTTTGCTTTATTACTTTTCCCATCATTATTCCCTTTTATATTTCATTGATTTCAGCTCTTTATCTTTATTTTCTTTCTTCTAACTTCTCTGGACTTAAGTTGCTCCTTTTCCCTCCTTTCTAGGATTATTTCATTAATTTTAATAATTTTTTTCCTAATATAAGAATTTCATTTATAGCTAAGAATTTTCCTTTGAACACTATTCTACTGCATTTTTTTTAAAAAAACTTTATTTATTTATTTTTTTTACTAGCATATAATGTATTGTTTGCTTCAGGGGTACAGGTTTGTGAATCATCAGTCTTACACAATTCACAGCACTCACCATAGCCCATATCTTCCCCAATGTCCATAATTCAGCCATCCTATCCCTCCCCCAAAACCCCCAGCAACCCTCAGTTTGTTTCCAGAGATTAAGAGTCTTTTATGGTTTGTCTCCCTCCCCGGCCCTATCTTGTTTCATTTTTTCACCCCTACCCCCCAAAAGCCACTGCCCTGCCTCTCAAATTCCTCATATCAGAGAGATCATATGATAATTGTCTTTATCTGACTGACTTATTTTGCTCAGCATAATACCCTCTAGTTCCATCCACGTGCTTGCAAATGGCAAGATTTCTTTTTTTTTTTTCTCATACCTGCATAGTATTCCATTGTATGTATATACAACATCTTCTTTATCCATTCATCTGTTGGTGGACACCTAGGTTCTTTCCATAGTTTGGCTATTGTGGACATTGTTGCTATAAGCATTTGGGTGCATGTGCCCCTTTGGATCACTACATTTGTTTCTTTAGGGTAAATATCCAGTAGTGTGATTGCTGGGTCATAGAGTAGCTCTATTTTCAACTTTTTGAGGAACTTCCATACTGTTTTTCTGGATTAGCTTCACCAGCTTGCATTCCCACCAACAGCACAGGAGGATTTTCCTTTCTCTGCATCCTCGCCAACATCTTGTGGTCTCCTGACCTGTTAATTTTAGCCATTCTGACTGGTGTGAGGTGGTATCTCACTGTGGTTTTGATTTGTATTTCCCTGATGTCAAGTGATGTTTAGCACTTTTTCATGTGTCTGTTGGCCATCTGGATGTCTTTGCAGAAATGTCTGTTCAGGGACGCCTGGGTGGTTCAGTGGGTTAAAGCCTCTGCCTTCAGCTCCGGTCATGATCCCAGGGTCTTGGGATTGGGCCCCACATTGGTTCTCTGCTCTGTGCGGAGCCTGCTTCCTCCTCTCTTTCTCTGCCTGCCTCTCTGCCTACTTGTGATCTCTGTCAAATAAATAAATAAAATCTTAAAAAAAAAAAAAGAAATGTCTGATCATGTCTTCTGCCTATTTGATTGGATTATTTATTCTCTGAGGGTTGAATTTATTAAGTTCTTTATAGATTTTGGATACTAGCCCTTTACCTGATATGTCATTTGCAAATATCTTCTCCCATTCTGTCAGTTGTCTTTTGGTTTGGTTGACTGTTTCCTTTACTGTGTAAAAGCTTTTAATCTTGATGAAGTCCCAATAGTTCACTTTTGCCCTTGCTTCCCTTGCCTCTGGCACTGTTTCTAGGAAGAAGTTGCTGGAGCTAAGGTCAAAGAGGTTGCTGCCTGTGTTCTCCTCAAGGATTTTGATGGATCCCTGTTTCACATTGAGGTCTTTCATCCATTTTAAGTCTATTTTTGTGTGTGGTGTAAGGAAATGGTCTGGTTTCATTCTTCTGCATGTGGTTGTCCAATTTTTCCAACACCATTTGTTGAAGAGACTGTCTTTTTTCCAACGGACATTCTTTCCTGCTTTGTCAAAGATTGGTTGACCATAGAGTTGAGGGTATATTTCTGGGCTTTCTATTCTGTTCCTTTGATCTATGTGTCTGTTTTTGTGCCAGTACCATACTGTGTTGCTTTGTAACAGAGCTTGAAGTCTGGAATTGTGATGCCACCAACTTTGGTTTTCTTTTTCAACATTCCTCTGGCTATTCAGGGTCTTTTTTGGTTCCATATAAATTTTAGGATTATTTATTCCATTTCTTTGAAAAAAAAAGGATGGTATTTTGATAGGAATTGCATTAAATGAGTAGATTACTTTAGGGAGCATAAACATTTTCACAATATTTGTTTTTCTGATCCATGAGCATGGGACATTTTTCCATTTCTTTGTGTCTTCCTCAATTTCTTTCATGAGTCCTTTAAGTTTTCTGAGTTCAGATTCTTTGCCTCTTTGGTTAGGTTTATCCCTAGGTATCTTATGGTTTGGGGTGCAATTGTAAATGGGATTGACTCCTTAATTTCTCTTTCTTCTGTCTTGTTGTTGGTGTATAGAAATGCAACTGACTTCTGTGCATTAATTTTATATCCTGACACTTTGCTGAATTTCTGTATGAGTTCTAGCAGTTTTGGAGTGGAGTTTTTTGGGTTTTCTACATACAGAATCATCACCTGGAGAGAGTGATAGTTTAACTTCTTCTTTGCAATTTGGATGGCCTTTATTTCTTTTTGTTGTCTGAGTGCAGAGGCTAGGACTTCTAGTACTATGTTGAGTATCAGTGGAGATAGTGGACATCCCTGCCATGTTCCTGACCTTAGAGGAAAAGCTCTCAGTTTTTCTTCCATTGAGAACAATATTCACTGTGGGTTTTTCATAGGTGGCTGTGAGGACATTGAAGTGTGTACCCTTTATCCCTACACTGTGAAGAGTTTTGATCAAGAAAGCATGCTGTACTTTGTCAAATGCTTTTTTAGGATCTATTGAGAGTATCATGTGGTTCTTCTTCTTTCTCTTATTAATGTATTGTATCACATTGATTTATGGATGTAGAACCAACCTTGCAGCCCAGGAAATCCCACCTGGTCGTGGTGAACAATCCTTTTAAAGTACTCTTGGATCCTATTGGCTAGTATTTTGGTGAGAATTTTTGCATCCATGTTCATCAAAGATATTGGTCTGTAATTCTCTTTTTTGATGGGGTTTTATCTGGTTTTGGGATCAAGGTAATGCTGGCCTCATAAAATGAGTTTGGAAGTTTTCCTGCCATTTCTATTTTTTTTTTTTTTTTTTTGGAACAGTTTCAGGAGAATAAGTATTAATTCTTCTTTAAATATGCGGTAGAATTCCCATGGGAAGCCATCTAGCCCTGGGCTCTTGTTTGTTTGGAGATTTTTGGTGACTGCTTCAAACTCCTTACTGGTTATGGGTCTGTTAAGGTTTTCTACTTCTTTCTGGTTCAGTTTTGGTAGTTTATATGTCTCTAGGAATGCATCCATGTCCTCCAGATTGTCTAATTTCTTGGCATATTGTTGCTCATAATATGTTCTTATAATTATTTGTATTTTTTTGGTGTTGGTTGTGATCTTCCTCTTTCACTCATGATTTTATTTATTTGGGTCCTTTCTCTTCTCTTTTTGAGAAGACTGGCCAAGAGTTTATCAGTCTTATTAATTCTTTCAGAAACCAGCTCCTAGTTTCATTGATCTGTTCTACTGTTTTTTTGCTTTCTATTTCATTGATTTCTGTTCTGATCTTTTTGATTTCTCTTCTCCTGTGGGATTTAGGCTTTCTCTGCTGTTCTCTCTCTAGTTCCTTTAGGTATAGGGTTAGGTTGTATCCTTGAGACCTTTCTTGTTTTCTCAATAAAAGCCTGTAATGCTATGTACTTTCCTCTCAGGACCATTTTTGCTGTGTCCCAAGGATTTTCTACAGTTGTCCTTTCATTTTCATTTGTTTCCATGATTTTTTTCAATTCTTCTTTAATTTCCTGGTTGACCCAGTCATTCTTTAGTAGGATGCTCTTTAGCCTCCATGTATTTGAGTTCTTTCCAACTTCCCTCTTGTGGTTGAGTTCTAGTCTCAAAGCACTGTGGTCTGAAAATATGCAGGGAATGATCTCAATCTTTCAGTACTGGTTGAGACCTGATTTGTGGCCCAGGATGTGATCTATTCTGGAGAATGTTCCATGTGCACTAAAGAAGAATATGTATTCTGTTGCTTTGAGATGGAATGTTCTGAATATTATCTGTGATGTTCATGTGTTCCAGCGTGGCATATAAAGCCTTTATTTCCTTGTTGATCTTTTGTTTAGATGATCTGTCCATTTCATAAGGGGGGTGTTAAAGTCCCCTACTATTATTGTACTATTGGCCATGTGTTTCTTTGATTTTGTTGTTAATGGTTTATATAATTGACTGCTCCCATGTTAGGGGCATAAATATTTAAAATTGTTAGAGCTTCTTGTTGGACAGACCCTTTAAGTATGATATAGTGTCCTTCCTCATCTCTTATTATAGTCTTTGGCTTAACATCTAATTTATCAGGTATAGAGACTGCCACCCCAGCTTGCTTTTCATGTCCACTGGCATGGCAAATTGTTTTCCACCCCCTCACTTTAAATCTGGAGGTATCTGTGGGTCTAAAATGAGTTTCTTGTAGACAGTAAATGGATGGGTCCTGTTCTTTTATCCTTTCTGAAACCCTGTGTCTTTTGATTGGGGCATTTAGCCCATTTACATTCAGGGTAACTACTGAAAGATATGAATTTAGTGCCATTGTATTGCTTGTAAGGTGACTGTTACTGTATATTGTCTCTGTTCCTTTCTGTTACTTTTAGGCTCTCTCTTTGCTTAGTGGGCCCCTTTCAATATATGACATAGGGATGGCTTGGTGTTTGCAAATTCTTTTAGTTTCCTTTTGTCCTGGAAGCTTTTTATCTCTCCTTCTATCTCAGTGACAGCCTAGCTGGATATAGTATTCTTGGCTGCATGTTTTCCTCATTTAGTGCTCTGAATGTATCATGTCAGTCCTTTCTGGCCTGCCAGGTCTCTAGATAGGTCTATTGCCAATCAATTATTTCTACCATTGTATGTTACAGACCTCTTATCCTGAGCTTCTTTCAGGATTTTCTCTTCATCACTGAGACTTGTAAGTTTTACTATTAGATGATGGGGTGTTGACCTATTTTTATTGATTTTGAAGGGGCTTTTCTGTGCCTCCTGGATTTTGATGTTTGTTCCCTTCACCAAATTAGTGAAATTCTCTACTATAATTTGTTCCAATATACCTTCTGCCCCTCTTTCTCTTTCTTCTTCTTCTGGGATCCTAGTTATTCTAATATTGTTTGGTCTTATGGTATCATTTATCTCTCGAATTCTACCCTTATGATCCAGAAACTCTTTATCTCTCTTTTTCTCAGCTTCTTTATTCTCCATCATTTAATCTTCTATACCACTAATTCTCATGTCTCCATCATTTAGCCTAGCAGTAAGAGTCTCAATTTTGATTGCACCTCCTTAATAGCTTTTTTAAACCTTTCAACTTGGTTAGATTTTAATTCTTTTATTTCCCCAAAGATGGATTTCTTTTTTTTCCAGAAAGAGATTCTCTAGTATCTTCCATGATTTTATCCAGCCCAGCTAGGACCTTGATAACTATTATTCTGAACTCTCATACTAATGTCTGTATTGATTAAGTCCATAGCCATTGTTATTACCTCTTGTTCTTTTTTTTTTTTTTTTTGAGATGAGTTTTTCTGCCTTGTCATTTTATCCAGATAAGAATAGATGAATGAGAGAACTAAATACTAAAAGCATAGCAATGACCCCAGAAAAATATACACTAACCAAATCAGAAGAGACCCAAAACTGGGGGGGGATATATAGATATATATGTATATATATTAGACTGTGAATAGAACAGATCCATACACTTGATTTGGGGTGTATTTTGGTATGTCAGATGAAACTACCTCCCAAAATCTTAAAGAAACACACACACACACACACACATATACATATACACACACACACACGAAAATAATTGTAAACATGATGAAAGAATGGAATATGGCCATAAAGATGAAAATTTGAAAAGATTCTAAAAAAGGAATTGATAAGATAAGAAGTTGGTTGAAAAGTTAAAAAAAAAAAAGAGAGAAAAGAATGTGATCAGAGTGAGACTAGAACATAGCCATGTGCTAGAGGTAGAATATATTTTGATCTGTTAGAAGAAACTATATCCCAAAAATTTTTTTTTTAAATAATGAAGACACTTTATTGCTAAAATATGCTAACCATTATCTAAGCTTTCAGGGACTCGTTAACTTTTTGCTGCTAGAGGGTCTTGCCTCGATATTAATGACTACTAACTGATCAGGGTGGTGGTTGCTAAAGGTTATGGTATCTATGACAATTTCTTAAAAGAAGGCAACAATGAAGTTCACCATATTGTACCCACAGAAGAACTTCAAAATTGTAGTCAATCTTCTCAAACCTGCCATTGCTTCATCAACTAAGCTTATGTAATATTCTAAATCCTTTGTTTTCATTTATATAATCTTCACAATGTCTTCACCAGGAGTAGATATCCCAAAATTTTAAAGAGAAACCTATATGTATACAAAAGATAAGGTTAAATACAATGAAGGGATAGGATATGGCTATAACAATGAAAATTAAAAAGATTTTTAAAAAGGTTTTGATAAAATATTTAAAAACATTAAAATAGGAAAGAAAAAAAATTAAAAATAGAATAAGAAAAAATAGTGTTTAAAAAATTTAACTTTGAAAGACTAAAGAATCATGGGGAAAAAGACATAAATTCTATGTGCTATATTCCCATAGCTCTGATGCTTTGCAGTTCTCATTGGTCAATGTAGTTGGTTTGGCTGGATGTTCTTATTGATCTTCTGGGGAAGGAACCTGTTGCAATGATTCCCAAATGTCTTTGCCCAGGGTGGAATTGCTCTTTCCTTGCCAGAGACCAGGCTAAGTAATCTGCCCAGTTTTGCTCTTGGGAGCTTTTGTTCCCTGATTACTTTCTGTGCAGCTTTGGAGGACAGGAATGAATATGGAGCCTCTCATATTCAGCTTGGGGCCTCACTCCTCAATGCACCCTCAGAGAAAAGGAGTCAATCATTCCTCTCTCCCTGATCTCTGGCTGCACTCCGTGCTCTCCAAGCCTATAACTGAGCATTTCTATCTCTGGCACACAGCTGTGTTTGGAGTCTCCAAACCGAGTGTATTCCTGTTGTGCACTCCCATGCCACTCCCTTTGGGGGGAGGAAGGTAAATCTCCCTGGATCTGCCTCTTGTAGGGTCCCCATTCAAAGATTAGTGGTTCAGCTGTGCTGGGGATCACAGTTCATGGCATCCCCAAGCTAAGAGCCCACTCCTTGGCTCCATCTTGCATCTGGATTCCCTTCTCTAATACTTGGGATCTCTGCTATGCTCAGACACTCCCAGTCTTTCTTTCTTTAATATTTTTATTTAGTTATTTGACAGAGAGAGATCGTAAGTAAGCAGAGAGGCAGGCAGAGAGAGAGGGGGAAGCAGGCTCCCTGCTGAGAAGAGAGTCTGACGCAGGGTTTAATCCCAGGACCCTGAGATCATGACCTGAGCTGAAGGCAGAGGCTTAAACCACTGAGCCACCCAATCACCCCACCCCCAGTCTTTCTGTGACCCCGAGGAGCTTGAGACCACACTGTCCCCACAAGGGCTCTACCTCCGGCTTACCTCTGGAGTGATGTCCCTCAGTGGAACAGACTTCCAAAAGTTCTGATTTTGTGCTCTGCTGCTCTACCGCTTGCAGGGAGCCAGCCCCTCCCCTCATGATCTATCTTCCCATATATCACCTCAGATTCACTTCTCTCATGTCCTATCTTCCAGAAAGTGGTCAGTTTTCTGTTCCTAGAAGTGCTGCTCTTCTTCTCTTTAATCTTCTGTTGAGTTTGTAGGATTCAGAATGGTTTGGTAACTATCTAGCTGGACTCCTGGGACCTGATGACAATTAGGAGTCTTGATGACAAGTAGGAGTCTCCTACTCCTCCACCATCTTGCTCCTCCTTTTCTACTGCATTCTATAAATTTTTATCTTTGTGTTTAAAATTCTGTTCAACTTGAAGTGATTTCTTTTTTTTTTTTAAGATTTTATTTATTTATTTGACAGAGAGATCACAAGCAGGCAGAGAGAAAGGCAGAGAGAGAGGAGGAAGCAGGCTCCCCTAGAGAGCAGAGAGCCCGATGCGGGGCTCGATCCCAGGACTCTGAGATCATGACCTGAGCCGAAGGCAGTGGCTTAACCCACTGAGCGACCCAGGCGCCCCTTGAAGTGATTTCTATTTTTCCTTGTGTTTTTCTTCTTTGGCATTTGATTTATATAAAGTATGTGGTTAATTTTCAAATAATTGTGGATTTTCTAGATCTCTTAGTGTGATTATTATTATTTTTAAATATTAATTAATTAGTTAATTATTTGTAGTGTGGTGGGGAGAGGAATGACAGAAGGAGAGTCAGAGAGAGAGACTTAAGCAGGCTCTGTGCCCAGTGTGGAGCTAGACACAGGGCTTGGCCTCACAACCCTGAGATCATAACCTGAACCAAAATCAAGAGTTGGATGCTTAACTGGCTGAGCCTCCCATGTGCCCTTTTATTGTGATTTTTAATTTAATTGTGTTGTGATCAGAAAATATGCTCTGTGAGATCTCAATCTTGTAAAATTTATTCAGGTTTATCTAATGGTATAGCTTGTGGTTTCTATCTTAAAGAATGGTTGATATACAGTTGAAAAAAATGTGCATTCTGTGATTATTTGATGTCGCATTCTATAAATATCAATTACATAAAGTTAGTTGCCCAGGTAATATGCTCAAGAACTCATAGCTATTAAAAGTCAGTGTCAGGTTTTGTATTGACGTGGTTTAAGATCTGAAGCAAACGTGCATGGATGGGACCCATCTTTGATTTGTCACAAACATTGCAGCAATCTCTTTAGAAGTGAGATAGAGACTGATGTAAGAGCTCTGATTTATCCTGTTAACCTGCCAATGCCTTCACTAGGTCTGTATAAAGTGATTAAAGTGTTAGTCCTTGGTCACTACTGCAGGCATACTATCCTTAAATAAAAGAGTAGATAAATAACCAATGTAAATGCCATTTTATTCATTAAAATTCCACACAGCAAAATATCTTGTCATTATCTCAGTGAGTAATATACTCCAGTGTCTTTGTATATCATAAAACATAGTAAAATGGATAATGGATATATTCCCCTTAATAATATTGCTGCAATTTAAATTCCTATTTAATGACATGAATAGGAGCACATTTCTGTGCATAAAATAGTAAAATGTCAGATTATAGCTCAACAAAGAGCAGTATTATTATTTAAAGGGAAATTAATGAATCATTCAAATAACGTATTTTTTTCACATTTGTTTTCTTTTTGAATTATTTCTTCCGACTCAAAGAAAAGAACCAGTATATCCTACATCTCTCAGCATAACATTCCACTAGAATGGTTAAAAGATATATTTTAACAAATTGCTATTTAGAGATAATTTTTCATGATTCTGACCATGATAAGACTCTTCCATTACTTTTTAAGATGCTACTAATAAACTAAAAAAGGAGTGTAAAAGCAAAAGTTTCCTATTCTTTATTCTTTAGCAACAAAAATCTTACAAGTATATAATATCAAAATCTCCCACAAAACAACAGCCCTAAAATGACAACCTAGTATACACAAGTTGGAGTTACTACACTGCAAAAATAGCAACAAACAAAATGTTCACAAATCCCAAATACAGTATCCCAAGGCATACTGTATTCTGTTTATGTCTTAAATGGAACATTAAATGCCTATCTGCAAAAGAAATCCATAGCACTCAATCTAAGTAAAGACATTTCCAGGGAAACATTATAAAATCTAGTGAAACCTATTGCTGTGAAGTCACCCAGAATGAAGTAGCAACTTTGAAAAAATTTTTATGAAGTTTTCTATTGTAAAGGCTTTTAATGTTATGTGGGAACCTTTTACCAATAGCTTTCTTTCTTCTCTGTGTTCCTCCTTTCCCTAAGAAATGTTCAGAAAGCATTGTAAATTGTATAGTAAGATAGTTCTCTAAGTCACTGATATATTTCAAAATTTGTAAATGCATTGCTACTCATGAAAACACTGGTTGCATAAATGTATATTTGTTTTAATTTTAAGTACTGATCATGAATATTTTCTTAGAAATATATATTAAACAATGCATGTGGGTATCAGCAAAACAGTATATGCACTTTTAATTTATTACTTTGAGCACAATTCCTTAGGATTTGGGGGGAAAAGTGCACTAATAATTTCTAAGGTACATTTGAGAACTGATGAATATGTGCATATTTAGAGTCATAAAAGTAGTTATGATCTAAGTAATTGTCAGCTGTGTGTTGTTTATTTAATATGAATATGTATCTGTCAGATTCAGACATTCAGAAGTTATTTTTAGAGAATTTGGGGGAAGTAAATGACCTCATTGGTTTTTGTGTTTGAATTATTTTATAACATATCTGTTAATTACCGTATACTTATTCAACCTGGAGGGCATCATTTCTATGTTTCCAAGGCAAGACTCCACAATGAAAAATATTAATCAGTCAGAACCTCTTTAAAAGTGCTGGGGTCTAAGCTTGTGTGAGTCTTTAGAAGGAATGGTACTACCCTGATTTCCCAAATATGGCAAGACCAGGTGGAGGTTTTATTTTTTATTTTTTTTTTCAATTGACTTGACCCCTATCATATTAAGGAGGCTTGTAGCCTGATGTTTAATGAGAATGTGACCTACCATGAGTGCCAAATTTTTTTTTTTAAGACTAATTTCTAAATCTCAAAAGCTGGTATGATTTCTGTCACAGAGAAAGTTCATTTTGATTTTTTGAAAAATCAAATACATTAATTAATCAAAAATCTAAAAACCAATTGTAATCTTCAAAGGATCCTGGGTCAGTAAGTAAATATTATTTTACCAGTTTTGTAGATGTGGTATTGGAGGTATTAACTAATTTTTTGGAACTGTCATAGAAAATTAGAACTATTGCTAGTAGATAATGATAATACTCCAGATATATACATTTTCATCTGAGATGAATAATAAAATTTTATATTTGGATACAATTATATCAACCATCAAAATATTCATTTTTTAAAGGTTTTATTTATTTATTTGACAGAGAGAGATCACAAGTAGGCAGAGAGGCAGGCAGAGAGAGAGGGGGAAGCAGGCTCCCTGCTGAGCAGAGAGTCTGATGTGGGGCTCAATCCCAGAACCCTGAGATGACGATCTGAGCCAAAGGAGAGGCTTTACCCACTGAGCCTCCCAGGCACCCCCAAAATATTCATTTTCATACAATGTTCAACTGTGTATTATAATATTGATCTTCAAATGTTTTTCTACTAACACCTTAAAATAATTTTGTAATGCTATGAAGCACCTCATACATTTTTAAATTGACATCTATTGTTTTTCATTATAAGTTTAAATAGTTGCAAAGGATTTTCTTCTAGCATACTTTGTATTGTGTATGCACATTAAATATATTTTCCTTGAAATTGTGAAGCTGCAGATTTATCTTATTGAATTTATAGATATTGTCACAGAGTTACTTAATTGGCAAAGTAAAACTTCATTGCCAAACAAACCAGCCAAGTTAGTCTAAATTTCTGTCATGAGGAAAAAATCAGAACTCATTTTCTTTCCAGATAAGCCTGCTAATAGCCATGCTCTAGACAACTGTAGGACTTTAGTAATCTCATTGTAATGTAATCCTTACCTTGAGATGGTAGCCTGAATAAATAAATCACACTCTTGGCACAAATCCTTCCTTAAAATTCAAGTATTCTTTCACAAGGGAGATTGCCATTAGTGTAATCTGGAAGTTTTGACAAGGAAAATGCATTTTACCAAGTAGTTAGGTGACAGAGAGGGACAAATCTCTTCTGAAAAGTGGGGAATGCCTACTGCAAAAGAGGAGGGAGCAAATAGACATAAATCATGTTATGTTTTCAGACAGATCACTTGTTGGAAATTATACATTTAAAAGGTGAGAATCTAGATATTGATTTTTTAAAAATTTATTTGCAGCTGTACCATAATATATATGTGCCTTCATGCTTTTGCAAGCCCAGCTTTAAGGACTGGTGAATTATATCTAACATACACTTTAAATTTTCACTCTCAAGAGTAATTTTAATTATATCTGTCAATCTATTATCTTTTAAAATTGGCTTATGTATATTGTAAAATCTGAGTTCACCTTAAAATTTGGAAAAAAAAAAAGTTATAAGCAAGATGTAAAAGACAAACACAATGGGCCTTAGTGTGCTAATAAATTAAAGATTATCCCACCACACAACAAAACCCTATTTTTAGTGCTTCCCATGATGTAAATACTCATACTATAATCAATTTCAAGCTACCAAATGAGAAGTTATGAAATAATACACGGTGGCACTCCATTTTATACTATCTTCAACTTACTGACATAATATATATGTATATATGTATACATGACCTCAAGCACTTAAAGTTCAATTACTTCAGTGAGAGTAAACAGCTATTAATGATTAAAAAAGGAAGTGATGAGTCTTGAGTATTCCTCTTTCTTTTTGACATTATTTAATTATATGTTCATATAGGTTGTTTTTTTTTTTTCATGTCAAGTAGATTTTCAAAAGTTTTTAGGGATAGGAATATAACATTTATGGGGCTCTACATTACTTCAAGTTTAATGCAGAATCTTCCACCCCATAGGTTTTGCTATAGTCCCAGTGCCTAAAAAACAGTACAATTGTAATGTTAAAATGTTAAAAACAAATTTTAATAATTGTTACATTAAATAATCAGCTTTAAAATTCCTGAAAATTTATCTGCTCTCATGAGATCATTTGTAAATAGACAGTAATAGTTTGTATCTCTCATCTTCTTGAGGAACGTAAAGCTATTTATATGCTAAGGATAGCTCACACATCCCAGATAGGCAGTCTAAAATATGGTGGATGGATGAAAGATACAGCTTTATTTTTGAATTGAGGTTGAGAAACATGGGATGAATCTAATGCACCTGACATTAGATTGAGATGATACCTCACTGTTAAACCCCTTTAATCATATACCCTTTAAATAAGCAGTTATCAATATAAAAGTGATTAAATATCATATATTATTGTGAATGCAATAACCTTGTGAATGAAACAAAAACCAAAATCAAAACCAGTGGTAATCCCTGCTAATGCAATGAGGCAAGAAAAGGAAATAAGAAATATGTAGATTGTGAAGGGAGACCAAAAATATTTTTGTTTGCAGATAACATGATCATCTATGTAGAAAAACAAAACAAAACAAAAATGACAAAAGAACTCTTGAAATTAATAAGTAGTTGCAGCAAGTTTACAGGATACAAGGTTAATACATAAAAGTCAATTGCATTCCTACACTCTAATAATGGAGAGGTAGAATTTGAAATTTAAACATAATACCATTTATATTAATACCCAGGAAGGTTAAATATATAGGTATAAACCTAATAAAACATGTATAAGATCGTACAGACCCAACTACGAAAGTCTAATGAACAAATTTAAGTAACAAAGTAAAGGGAGAGATATTCCATGTTCATGTATAGAGAGGGTCAATATTGTTAAGATGTCAGTTCCTCTCAGTTTGATATGTAATTGAACACAATTCCAAAATCCCAGAAAGTTTTATTGATGTTAACAACTGATTTTGAAGTTTATATTGAAAGGTAAAATACTCAGTATAACTAATACAATATTGAAGAAAAACAAAGTTGGAGGATTCATGCCACACAAATTCAAGATTTACTATAAACCTACAACAATTGATACTGTGGTATTGGAGAACTATAGAGAAATAGGTCAGTGGAACAGAACAGAGATCTCATAAGTAGATTTTAATAAACATAGTCAACTGATCTTTGACATAGGATGCACGGACATACAATGAAGCAGTGTTGCTTCAGTTCAAAAAATTTGTGAATTTTCCAGCTTCCTTTTTGTTCTTGATTTCTAACATCATCCCACTGTGGTCAGAGGAGATATTTTGTATACCTTTTTTTGAAATCTATTGATACTTGATGTGTGACCCAACATATGGTCTATTCTAGAAACTGTCCCATGTGCCCTAGAGAATAATGTGTATGCTGTGGTTGTTGGATAGAATATTCTGTATATGTCTATTAGACTCAGCTAGTTCATTATGTTGATCAAGTTCTATGTTTCGTTATTTATCTTCTGTCTGGTTGTAGCATCCATTACTGAGAATGGGGTATTGAATTCTCCAAATGTTATTGTAATAGTGCTTCTTTCTCCCTTCAATTCTATCTTCATATATTTTGATAATCTATTATTAGATGCATAAATATTTGTAATTATTATAACTTCTTGCTATATCCAACATTTTATTAACATATAATATCCTTCTTTTTCTTATAAACTTTTTTGATTCGAAGTCTATTTTGTCTGATTTTGGTATAGCCATTCTTCCTCTCTTTTGGTTACTACTTATGTGGATATCTTTTTTTCCATTCTTTCACTTTCATTCTATTTTTTGTTTGTATCCAATGTGAGTCTCTTGCAGGCAGCATGTAATTGGATCATATTTTTTTTTATCCATTCTGTTTCGATTGGAGAGTTTAATCCATTTATATTTAAAGTTACTTCTAATAAGGAGGTACTTCTATTATTTTGTTACTTGTTTTCCACATGTCTTCGACAATTTTTGTCCCTTATATCTGACATTACTGTCTTCATCTGTTCTTAGTTGATTTTCTTTTATTAACATATAATGTATTAGCCCCAGGGGTACAGGTCTGTGAATCACCAGGTTTGCACTTCACAGCACTCACCATAGCACATATCTTCCCCAGTGTCCATAACCCAGCCACCCTCTCCCTATCCTCCTCCTCCTGGCAAGCCTCAGTTTGTTTTGTGAGATTAAGTGTCTCTTATGGTTTGTCTCCCTCCCAATCCCATCTTGATTCATTTATTCCTTTCCTACCCCCACCCCAAACACCCCACATTGCCTCTCAACTTCCTCATATCAGGGAAATCATATAATTGTCTTTCTCTGATTGACCCTATTTCACTAGCATAATACCCTCTAGTTCCATCCATGTCCTCACAAATGGCAAGATTTCATTTCTTTTGATGGCTTCATAGTATTCCATCTTCTTTATCCATTCATCTGTTGTTGGACGTCTAGGTTCTTTCCATAGTTTGGCTATCATAGACATTTCTGCAATAAACATTCGGGTGCACGTGCCCCTTCAGATCACTACATTTGTACCTTTAGGGTAAATACCCAGTAGGGCGATTCCTGGGTCATAGGATAGCTCTATTTTCAACTTTTTGAACAAACTCCATGCTATTTTCCAGAGTGGTTGCACCAGCTTTCATTCCCACGAACAGTGTACGATGGTTCCCCTTTCTCTGCATCCTCACGAAAATCTGTCATTTCCTGACTTGTTAATTTTAGCCATTCTTACTAGTGGAAGGTGGTATATCACTGTGGTTTTTATTTGTATTTCTCTGATGCCAAATGATGTTCAGCACTTTTTCATGTGTCTGTTGGCCATCTGGATGTCTTCTTTGCAAAAATGTCTGTTCATGTCTTCTGCCTATTTGATTGGATTATTTATTCTCTGAGGGTTGAATTTGTTAAGTTCTTTATAGATTTTGGATACTAGCCCTTTATCTGATATGTTGTTTGCAAATATCTTCCCCCATTCTGTGAGTTGTCTTCTGGTTTTGTTAACTGTTTCCTTTGCTGTACAAAAGCTTTCGATCTTGATGAAGTCCCAATAGTTCATTTTTGCCCTTGCTTCTCTTGCCTTTGGCAATGTTCCTAGAAAGAAGTTGGTGTGGCTGAGGTCAAAGAGATTGTTGCCTGTGTTCTCCTCAAGGATTTTGATGGATTCCTTTCTCACATTGAGGTCCTTCATTCATTTTGAGTCTATTTTTGTGTGTGGTGTAAGGAAATGGTCCAGTTGCATTTTTCTATATGTGGTTGTCCAATTTTCCCAACACCATTTGTTGAAAAGACTGTCTTTTTTCCAATGGACATTCTTTCCTGCTTTGTCAAAGATTAGTTGACCATAGAGTTGAAGGTCTATTTCTGGGCTTTCTATTCTGTTCCATTGATCTATGTGTCTGTTTTTGTGCCAGTACCATACTGTGTTGATTTATAATAGAGCTTGAAGTCTGGAATTGTGATGCCACCAACTTTGGCTTTCTTTTTCAACATTCCTCTGGCTATTCAGGGTCTTTTTTGGTTCCATATAAATTTTAGGATTATTTATTCCATTTCTTTGAAAAAAAGAAGGATGGTATTTTGATAGGGATTGCACTTAATGTGTAGATTGCTTTAGGTAGCATAAACATTTTCACAATATTTGTTCTTCCAATCCATGAACATGGAACATTTCTCCATTTCTTTGTGTCTTCCTCAATCTCTTTCATGAGTACTTTATAGTTTTCTGAATATAGATTCTTTGCCTCTTTGGCTAGGTTTATTCCTAGGTATCTTATGGTTTTGGGTGCAATTATAAATGGGGTTGACTCCTTAATTTCTCTTTCTTCTTTCTGGCTGTTGGTGTACAGAAATGCAACTGACTTCTGTACATTGAGTTCATATCCTGACACTTTGCTGAATTCCTGTTTGAGTTCTAGCAGACTTGGAGTGGAGTCTTTTCGGTTTTCTACATAAAGTATCATATCACCTGTGAAGAATGATAGTTTGACTTCTTCTTTGCTAATTTGGATGCCTTTTATTTATTTTTGTTTCCTGATTGCTGAGACTAGGACTTCTAGTACTGTGTTGAATAGCAGTGGTGTAAATGGACATCCTTGCCGTGATCCTGACCTTAGTGGAAAAGCTCTGTTTTTCTCCATTGAGAATGATATTTCTGTGGGTTTTTCATAGATGGCTTTGATGGTATTTAGGTACATACCCTCTATCCCTACACTTTGAAGAGTTTTGGTCAAGAAAGGATGATATACTTTGTCAAATGCTTTTTCAGCATCTATTGAGAATATCATATGGTTTTTGTTCTTTCTTTTATTAATGTATTGTATCACATCGATTGATTTGCAGATGTTGAACCAAACTTACAGGCATGGAATAAATCCCACTTGGTCGTGGTGAATAATCCTTTTAATGTGCTGTTGGATCCTATTTGCTAGTATTTTGGTGAGAATTTTCGCATCTGTGTTCATCAAGGATATTGGTCTGTAATTCTCTTTTTTGGTGGGGTTTTTGTCTGGTTTTGGGATCAAGGTAATGCTGGCCCCATAAAATGAGTTTCGAAGTTTTCCTTCCATTTCTATTTTTTGGAAGAGTTTCAGATGAATAGGAATTAGTTCTTCTTTAAATGTTTGGTAGAATTCCTCTGGGAAGCTGTCTGGCCCTGAGCTCTTGTTTGTTGGGAAATTTTAGATGACTGCTTCAATCTCCTTTCTGGTTATGGGTCTGTTCAGGTTTTCTATTTCTTCCTGGTTCAGTTTTGGCAGTTCATATGTTTCTAGAAATGCATCCATTTCTTCCAGATTGTCAAATTTACTAGTGTATAGTTGCTTATAATATGTTCTTATAATTGTTTGTATTTCTTTGGTGCTGGTTGTGATCTCTCCTCTTTCATTCATGATTTTATTTATTTGGGCCCTTTCTCTTTTCTTTTTGATATGTCTGGCCAGAGCTTTATCAATCTTATTAATTCTTTCAAAGAACCAGCTCCTAGTTTCATTGATTTGTTCTACTGCTTTTTTGGTTTCTATTTTATTGATTTCTGTTCTGATCTTTATGATTTCTCCTCTCCTGCTGAATTGAGGCTTTCTTTGCTGTTCTTTCTCCAGCTCATTTAGGTAGAGGGTTAGGGAGTGTATTTGGGACCTTTCTTCTTTCTTGAGAAAGGCTTGTATCCCCATATATTTTCCTCTCAGGAGTGCCTTTGCTGTGTCCCACAGATTTTGAACAGTTGTGTTTTCATTATCATTTGTTTCCATGAATTTTTTCAATTCTTCTTTAATTTCCTTGTTGACCCATTCATTCTTTAGTAGGATGCTTTCTAACCTCCATGTATTTGGGTTCTTTCCAACTTTCCTCTTCTGATTGAGTTCTAGCTTCAGAGAACTGTGGTCTGAAAATATGCAGGGAATGATCCCAAAATTTTGGTACCAATTGATACCTGATTTATGACCCAAGATGTGATCTATTCTGGAGAATGTTCCATATGCACTAGAGAATAATGTGTGTTCTGTGGCTTTGGGATGGAATATTCTGAATATATCTGTGATGTCCATCTGGTCCAGTGTATCATTTAAGGCCTTTATTTCCTTGTTGATCTGTCCTTAGATGATCTGTCCTTTTCAGTGATGGGAGTGTTAAATTCCCCTACTATTATTGTATTATCATCGATGTGTTTCTTTGATTTTGTTATTAATTGGTTTATATAGTTGGCTGCTCTCATGTTAGGGGCATAGATATTTAAAATTGTTAGATCTTCTTATAGGACAAACCCTTTGAGTATGATATAGTGTCCTTCCTCATCTCTCTTTATAGTCTTTGGCTTAATATCCAATTTATCTAATATAAGGATTGCCACCCCGGCTTTCTTTAAATGTCCATTGGCGGGGCGCCTGGGTGGCTCAGTGGGTTAAGCCGCTGCCTTCGGCTCAGGTCGTGATCCCAGCGTCCTGGGATCGAGTCCCACATCGGGCTCCTTGCTTGTCGGGGAGCCTGCTTCTCCCTCTCCCTCTGCCTCTGCCTGCCATTCTGTCTGCCTGTGCTCGCTCTCTCTCCCTCTCTCTCTCTGACAGATAAATAAATAAAAATCTAAAAAAATAAAAAATAAAAAAAAAAATAAATGTCCATTGGCATGGTAAATTGTTTTGCACCCCCTCACTTTGAATCTGGAGGTGTCTTTGGGTCTAAAATTAGTTTTTTATAGTCAGCATATTGATTTGGTTTTTTATCCATTCTGATACCCTGTATCTTTCATTTGGGGCATTGAGCCCATTTACATTCAAGGTAACTATTGAGAGATATGAATTTAGTGCCATTGTATTGCCTATAAGGTTACTGTTACTGTATATTGTCTCTGTTCCTTTCTGGTCTACTACTTTTAGGCTCTCTCTTTGCTTAGAGGACTCTTTTCAATATTTCCTGTAGAGCTGGTTTGGTGTTTGCAATTTCTTTAGTTTTTGTTTGTCCTGGAAGCTTTTTCTCTCTCCTTCTATTTTCAGTGATAACCTGGCTGGATATAGTATTCTTGGTTGCATGTTTTTCTCATTTAGTGCTCTGAATATATCATGCCAGTTCTTTCTGTCCTGCCAGATCTCTGTGGAATAGTATGCTTCCAATCTTATATTTTTACCATTGTATGTTACAGACTTCTTTTCCTGAGCTGCTTTCAAGATTATCTCTTTGTCACTAAGACTTGT
This sequence comes from Enhydra lutris kenyoni, assembly GCF_002288905.1. Lineage (NCBI taxonomy): Eukaryota > Metazoa > Chordata > Mammalia > Carnivora > Mustelidae > Enhydra > Enhydra lutris. Next base: position 53,680,042 of record NW_019154087.1, on the reverse strand, counting down.
AAATTTTAGCATTAGATGGTGGGGTGTGGACCTATTCTTATTGATTTTGAGGGGGTTCTCTGTGCCTCCTGGATTTTGATGCTTGCTCCCTTTGCATATTAGAGAAATTCTCTATAATAATTCAATAATACAATATAATTTAATAATAATATAATTATAATTTTATATATATAGGATATCCAATATATATTGGATATAATTATAATTATATAATATATATAATTATATGTAATGATATAATAATAATTTAATAATATTAAATATATATTTAATTATACATATAAAATAAGGGTAAACACAATGAAGAGATGGAATATGACTGTAAAGATGAAAATTTAAAAAAAATTTAAAAAAGGAGTTGGTAAGATGAGTTGGTAGGGAAAAGAAAGAAAAAGAATGTGGAGAGAATTTGCTGAGGCTGGAGACTAGAAGTAGAACAAAGCCCCATGCTAGATTTAGGGTATATCTTGATCTATTAGAAGAAGTTGTATCCTAAAATTTTTTAGAAGAAAAGATCCTATGTGTATACAGAAAATAAAGTTAGATACAATGAGGGATAAAATATGACTATAATAATGAAGGCTTAAAGATTTTTTTATGAAAGTTATTGTTAAGATAAACTAGTTAAAAAACATTAAAAGAGGAAAGAGTAAAAGTTAAAAAATTAGAATAAGAAAAAAAAATAAAATTTAAAAAGTAATTAACTTTGCAAAACTGAAAAATCATGGAGAGAAAGCCATGAATTCCATGCTTTACTACTCCTCCCCTGGAATTCTGTCATTTTCCTTGATAAGTAAGCTTGGTCTGGGCTGGATTTCTTTCTGATCTTATGGGGGAGGGGCCTGTTGTAGTGATTCTCAAGTGTCTTTGCCCTAGGCAGAATTGCACCGCCCTTGCCAGGGGCTGGGCTAAGTTATCTATTCAGGTTCACTCTCGGGAGTTTTGTTCCCTGAACACTTTCCATAGAATTCTGGAGGATGGGAATGAAAATGGCAGCCTCCCAATATCTGGCCCAGAGGAGCTGAGAGCTCAGCACCTCATTCCTCAGTGCACCCTCGGAGAAAAGCGCTCAATCACTCCTGTCTCCCTGGCCTTGGACTGCATGCCAAGCTCACCCGTCCTTGACCAAGTGTCTCTGTCTCTGGCACACAGCCCTGCCTGGAGTCTCCAAACACAGCAGATCACTGTGCTTTTCCAGAGAGGTCTCCCCTGATCTGCCACTTGTGGGGTCCCTGCTCAAAAAGAATTGGTCTGACTGTGGCACAGGTCATAGTTTGAGGTAACCCTGAGCTGAGAGCTCACTCTTTGGCTCCTTCTCTGTAGCTGGCTTCCCTGTTCTAATACCTGTGAGCTCTGTGATACTCAGACACCCCTGATCCTTCACTGACTCTACAGGACCTGAGACCACGCTGTCCCTCTGAGTGCTCCAGCCCCACTTAGCCTCTGGTGTGATGTCCCTCAGTGGAGAAAACTTTTAAAAGTTCTGATTTTGTGCTCAGTTGCTCCACCACTTGCCGGGAGCCATCGCCTCCTCCCATGTCTATCTTTCTGTCACTTTGGATTCACTTCTCCGCAAGCCCTACCTTTCAGAAAGTGGTCAATTTTCTGTTTCTAGAATTGCCATTCTTCTTCTCTTTGATCTCCTGTTGGATTTGTAAATGTTCAGAATGGTTTGATAAGCTATCTAGCTGATTTCCTGCTACTTCTCCACCATCTTCACTCCTCCCTTTGTTGATTTTTAATGTTATATTTAATAATAGTTTCTCATTTCTTTGTGTGTATATTCTATAGCTGTTATCTTTGTGGTTACCATAGAGAATACACTTAACATTCTCAAGTTGTAACACTCCATTTAAGATTTATACCAGCTTAATTTCAATAACATGCAAAAACTCTGTTCTTTCATAGCTCCATCTCCACTCTTCAAGTTATTGATATTATGAAATTCCATCCTTTATACATTGTGTGTTCTAAAGTATAAACTAATGATTCTTTTAAAACATTAGCCTCTTAAGTTATGTAGAAAGCCAAATGTAAATTTATAAACCAAAGTTGCAGTAATACCAGCTTTTAGACTAATTATTCTTTAATGTGTTTGTTTCTTACATAATGTAGAAATCAAAAAGTAGAGTGGCAGAGCTGTTATAATACTAGCTTTTAGAAGAAAGGGGAACCCTCTTACACCGTTGGTGGGAAAGCAAGTTAGTTCAGCCACTCTGAAAAACAATATGAAGTTTCCTCAAAAACTTAAAAATAGAGCTACACTACAACCCAGCAGTTGCACTACTAGGTATTGACCCCAAAGATAAAAACGTAGTAATCTGAAGGGGCACTTGCACTCCAGTGTTTATAGCAGCAATGTCCACAATAGCGAAACTATGGAAAGAGCTCAGATGTCCATGAACAGATGAATAGATAAAGAAGATGTGGTATATATACACAAGGGAATACTACTCAACCATCAAAAAATGAAATCTTGCCATTTGCAATGATGTGGTTGAAACTAGAGGGTATTTTTCTAAGGGAAATAAGTCAAAAATAAAAAGACAATTATCATATGATCTCACTTATATGTGGAATTTAAGAAACAAAACAGGATAATAGGGGAAAGGAGAGAAAAATAAAATAAGATAAAATCAGAGAAGGAGACAAACCATAAGAGACTCTTAATCATAGGAAACAAACTGAGGGTTGCTGGAGGGGAGGGTAAGGGATGATGGATTACAGAAAACATGATATTATGAACACTCGATATTATATAATATTGATGAATCACTGAACTCTACCTCTGAAACTAATAATATACTATATGTTATTAATTGGATTTAAATTAAAAAATAATGTTAAATAAATAAATAATACTAGCTTTTTAATTTTTTTAATTTTATTTTTTTCAGTGTTCCAAAATTCATTGTTTATGCACCACACCCAAAGCTCCATGCAATACCGTGCCTTCCTTAATACCCACCACCAGGCTCACCCCACTCCCCACTACCTGCCTCCAAAACCCTCAGCTTGTTTCTCAGATTCACAGTCTCTCATGATTTGTCTCCACCTCCAATTTCCCCCAACTCACTTCCCTTCTCCATCTCCCAATGTCTTCCGTGTTATTCCTTGTTCTCCACTAGTAAGTGAAACCTTATAATGAAATACTAGCTTTTATAATTGTCCATGCTTATACCTTTACTGAGATTTTTATTTCTTCATTAGACTTCAGGTTACTGTCTAATGACCTTTCATTTCAACCAGGGGGATTCCCTTTATGCAAATTCCCTTGCATTTCTTGCAAGGAGTCTAATAGTAACAGATTCCCTCAGCTTATGTTTATCTGAGAATGTCTTTTCTTTTTTTTTCTTTCTTTCTTTTTTTTCTTTTTTTTTTTTTCTTAATCTGATAATGTATTTTCTCCCTCACTTTAGGACAGTTTTTCCAGATATAGGTTCTTAGTTGGCAGTTTTATTCCTTTAGCACTCTGCACATATCAGGTAACTGCTTCTGCCTTCCAAAGTTTCTGATGAACAAACTGCTAATTGTTGTTTTGAGGATCTCCTCTATGTCATGAGTCCATTCTGTCTTGGTGCTTTCAAGAGTCTCTTGAAACTTTCTTTGGCTTGCAAAATTTTGATTACAGTGTGTCTTGATGTCGGTCTCTTTGAGTTCATCTTACTTGGAATTCATTGAGTTTGTTGAATGTTTATTTTCATGTTTTTAATCAAACTAGAAAAGTTTTCAGCCATTGATTCATTAAGTATTTGCTATGTCTTTTCCTCTCTTATTCTTCCTGGACTCTTATAATGCATGCATATATTGATTGGTTTGATGCACATGTCCCCTAGGATATATTCACTATTTTCACTTTTTCACTTGTCTTTTCCTGTTTTCAAGCTCAATTTTTTACTGTCCTATCTTCAAGTTTCTTGATTCTTTTTCTGCCATTTAAAATCTGCTTTTGAATCCTCTAATGATTTTTTTTTTAATTTCAGTTATTATACTTTAAAGATCTGGAATTTGGGGGGGATTCTTTTTAGGGTTTCTATCTCTTTCTGATATTTCCATTTCAGAGATCTTTTTCTTCAAATTTCCCACTTCTTCCTTTAGTTATTTGATCATCTTTTAAGACTCTATTCAGGCACTTGCTTTTAGTCTTTGTCTTATATATTGATCTGCCATAAATTCTTCTACAGGCAATTTCTCTTTTTCTGTTGCTCACTTATTTTTGAATAGATTAAACTTTATTTCTTTTTATGCCTTATGATTTTTGTTGAAAAGTATATATTTGACTATAATAATGTGACAAGTCAGGAAACCTGAGCCTGCCCCTTTTCCTGGTCATTTGTGGTGACTTCCTAGTTTCTCCTGTATAAGTAGTTGCTTTTGAATGTCCACATCTTTAATGTCTGGCTCTCAAAAGAAAAAAAAAAGTGGAGGAATTGACAAAAAGGGTGCTGATTCTTTAAATCCCTTGGAAGTCACTTCAGCCAGAGGGAGAGGGAATGGCAACACTGGGTGAGGTTCAACAACAATGGTTATCTGCAGTTTTTGCACCTCCAAGATCAGAAGCAGCAATCAACAATCAAAGCATAAATCCCAGTATTTAAAGACAGAATCCTTTTAGTCCACTCTAACTCCCTCAGGCTGATTGCAGGATACTCTAAGAACACACACAGTTCTGCCTGCTGTAGAACTGAGGGGTAGCAGATTGGTGGATTTTACTATGCCAGAACTGAAGTTAACTATAGGTTTCATTCCACACCTTTCCTTGAAAGTTGCAAGCCTTGACTATACTCAAGATTTCCAATATAGTTACTACAGGTAGATTCTGTCTTACAATTGCTGTCAGGTGGAGATACATACAGATTCATTCCCAGTGCTCCTTAATCCATTTTCCCAGAACCCTCTCCTTTGAATGATCTATCCTGGTGTTGACAAGAAATCTGGGCGCCATGGATTAACTAAATTGACATGTAAAATTAAGCATCACAGACTCCAACCACGCAAATCTTAAAATCAAAGTCCAGTGACTATTATTTCAGCAGTTTTCAGATGAAATTTATGTGTGTTGGACAGCACTCCTACAGCTTATCCATAGAAAGAATGTTTAAAAAAAAATTGGGTATTTTCTACAAGATAGATTTCCTATGAAATTCCAGGTAGAATTGTATAAAATTGTACCAAAGAGGTTCACTAGAGTGACCTTGGAATCTTTTTTTTTTTCCTAACCCTAACCCTAACCTAACCTAACCTAACCCTAACCCTAACCCTAAGTGACCTTGGAATCTTAACATAGTTTCTGGGTGAAGTACATTACCAAAGAAACAATGAAGTGGTGCAGGAAGCCAAACAGAAAGAGATTGCTGACTTGCTTTAGAAACAAACCTTTTGAAAGAAAGTGTCAGCTTTGTTTTTCTGTCAGATCCGAAGACTATGAGTAGGTTTATGAAATAACCAATTAAGAACATCTTAGTTCCCCCTTATCTTTCCATTTTCCCCTGCTTCATTGCAGAGAGTTCAGAGAGACTATGAGAATCCAATGAGAGGAGTGATTCAGCAAAGAAAGTAGATAGACCAAAGAAGTCATCTAGAATTTTCTTGCTGAGGCAAACTCCTGTTGCATGAGCAAGAGTAGCTCCAGTCCTACATAAGGTTGCCATCTTGAATAGTAAGTGTGACTGGACCTAGATATTGAATCAGATCCATATTTATGTCTTCAAGATTTTATAAACTACTTTGTGTATTAATCATGACTAGTCAGAGAAGGGGCATGAGTCTTTACCCAAGGGAAAAAGAAGAACTTGTTCCACTTTATGCATTTGAAAATTAGGGTAGGGAAAAAAGAGAGAGAGAGAGAGAAACCTTTCTGATTACAAAGTATGAATCATGTGCTCAACATAAAATACAAATTTAAATGAGAATATTTAAAAATAATTACCCATGTTACCATGTTATATAATTTATAACTGCACAAAATAAAAAACAATAAACAGGAGTGCCTGGGTGCTCAGTGGGTTAAAGCCTCTGCCCTAGGTTCAGCTCATGATCCCAGGGTCCTTGGATCCAGCCCCACATCAGGATCTCTGCTCAGCAGGGAGCCTGCTTTGTCCTCTCTCTCTGCCTGCCTCTCTGCCTACTTGTGATCTCTGTCTACCAAAAAAGTAAATAAAATCCTTTAAAAAACAAACAAACAAACAAAAACCAATAAAAAACAAGAAAGACATTGGAAAATCTAAAAAAAATTGAAAAAATGGAAAAAAAATAGTTGCACTTATAAACCTTCCCCCACAAATTTAGCTAATTTATTAGGAATTGTGTAAAATAGTTCAAATATTTAAATCTTTTAAATGTTCATTTCTTTTGACTTAACTACATATCAATTATAAATGTTTACCTATTTTGTGTTCATTTGTTCTTCAGATTATAAAAACAAAATTTGATATTTTAAATGAGACAGTCATGTGCTTCTGTATTATTAAATAAATGGGACTAAATAATTCAACTCTATAAATGTTACAAAATAAATTTACAATGGAAATAACAGTAAATTATATATAAAATTTTCTCATTTTTCTTTTTATAATCCACATTTTACAATATAAATTATAAGGCTCTCTAGACAAAGTAGCAATAAAAAACATGAAAAAAGAAGAAAAATAGTGTGGAATTTTGGCAGAAAATACTATTGTAAAATGGATATATGTACAAACCTCATATCCCACATTGCTTACTTTGGAAGAACATTATCACACACAATCTTTAATACTTCATATTATTGTTTGTTAATTCTGTGTAATACTCCATACTCTGACATTACTGGGAAGAATGGATTGTCTATACATTTCCAAAGAAGAAAGATCAACTATTTGGAGAAAATATGTACAAGTTTGAGAAGGTCCTTGGGCTTGGCAATTGTCAGTTTTCCTAAACTTTGACTTAAAGTCATCCACTAGAATCTCATATGTCCTATCAGGATGTGATTATAATATCATGCTGTTAAATAAATGGTTCCTATCAGCTTCAGTGAGTTTTTGCCTATTATTCATCTTCCTGATTTCCACTTTCAATGTGTGATGTACTCAACAAGATTTAAAAATGTTCAAGGTTACTAAATAAATGGTCTTTGGAGATGGATGCTGGAGTGGACAATCAAATTTTGACAGGGGAAAATGAAATACCTGATTTCTGACAAGTGAGCACTATTCACATAAACTTCTTAGGGTGTTAAGTTGCTGGAAGAATATCATCAACTGGAAACACAATTTTTATTTTAGCCTTATTATTATTACCTTCAGTTAACAACTCTTTAAGAATTAGTATGCATCTACATTACAAGGAGCATAGTGGTATTAAACTGGAATGGAAAACCCAGCACTATTTCCATATCAGTTCTCCTACAACATTTACAATAATGTACTTTCTCGTACAATGTGAAATCTTTTTCTCAATAGATTTATAAGACTTGGTATAGGCCTGCTCTGCTAAGCTAACAAATATGGGTGCTGAATAATTATACCCAGACAAAAAAGATCTTTTATGTCTCTTGCCATGTCATTTCTCCATCCACAAAGAAGGGTTACTTTGGATTGATCAGTTTCAAGGACATTACCGTGGACTCAGTGTTTGAATCTTAAAATTTTTAATAAGCCTGGACTGTCAGTGCTCATGAGATTAGTTCCCTTCACTTTCTTGATTTTTTATGATCAAAATGGTAAAGACTAGCACTATTCATTTAATAGACCAAGGTGATTTCTTTCTGAAGAAATATTTTATCTTCACTCAGCATTAAGCACAGGCAGTTCTGTGTGATCAGAGGTCTAGAGGGTGCAGTTTCAGCCTACTCTGGTAGCCATCAAGGCCCATTTAGCTATTTTAGTTGCTTGATTTTTCTTCCTGACTAGTGATGCTAAACCTTTTTATCCCACTGACGTGTTACTTTCTCTTATTTGAATTTGTATATTGGTGGTTGTGGTGCTTGTGGGTGCAAGAAGGAGAACATTCTTACACTAAAGGATACAAAAAATAGATTAGAGGACAATGTAATGCATTTTAAGAGAACATACTGCTTTTCATATTTCCTTATACTTGGCAAACTGTCATTTTCAGAGTCAGGAAAAAAAAAACATCATTATAAAAAATTAAATTTTGTTTGTTTGAACACTAAAGAGAAAATTAGGTTGAATGTGAGACTGAAAATTATTAGAAAGCACATTGATTTGCTTAAGAAAAGAAATGATGTACTAAGGGAGAAAGTCATGACTTTTATGAATTTATAATTTTTATATTTTCAAGTTTATGTTTGTTATACATTTGAATTAAATTTATAATAATTCTGAAATATATTTGAGGAGTGTATTCAAATATTAAAAATTAGGAAAGCTGTGGGAATTTTTTAAACAATAGTTTGGTAATCATACCACTTGCAAAGGTATTTTATCAATCCATATACATAAAGCTTATTTAAACTGTTCTACTCAGCTATAAGTTCTTTTCTGAACTATAAACTCCTTTAGGGCAGGATATATGTCAAAATTGTCTTCATAGCCTTGCTAGTACTTTCTTCAAAGCCTTGTACTTACCATTCTCCTCTGTAATATCTTGAATGAGTAAATGAATAAAATCTGTCAGCTTTCAAAATATCAAAAATCACAAGACATCCTCTGTCAAACATAAAAATGGCAAAATATAAATAATACAATAATACAACATATATGCAACTTCTAAATTATAGTTATCTAGATGTATGTAATTTAGAATAGATTTAGAAAATTAGGTAGAAAACTATACTTCAGGTCATTTAAATCAAATATAATTTTTAAAAAGCATGAAAAAAATTTACGGCAAATATTTAAGTTGAAATTATATGCCTGGGAAATTTATTCTCAATTATCAGAATGACATAGAATTATTTGCAGATCAACCAGGCATTTTATTTTAAATTTAAAGATGGGATAGCATGCAATAGAAGAATAATTCAAAAACAAGGTATGATTTTAGGCACTCCTATTCAGTGAATCATTTTTATGACAGAAATTATAATAAGCTAAGTATGGTACAAAATCCATCTCTTTTAACAAGGCGAGAAAATAGTATTAAATTATACCATCCTCATTACAATCCTAAGTCAGTCACTTCGCATTATTTTTTGCTCAGGTTGATATGTGCATTCATAGTCATTGCCAGACTTCCATTACTAACTTTTCTTGACATTTATCATTAGTGTAGGATAGAAAGCCAAAAAAACAACCAAAAAAAAGAAAAAAACCCTAACGTGATAAGGAATGTATAAACGAAATATAACAAGTAAAATGAAGTGTTCCCAGTAATATTCATTGCATATTCTGCTATAAGATGAGGAAGATGATTATTTCTTTCATTTTTTCCCCTTTCTAATAATATTATAATACAACCCATGTGGGAAATATCCTAATGAGATATTATTCAACAATGTATGATCATGCAGCAATTATAAATTAGTAAAGTAAATTAAAAGTTAGCCTCTTACCACAGTGCTTGTCTCAGAACTCATGGAAACGGCAAAAAATAATAGAACTTTGACTACAGGCTAAAGTGAGGTGATACTATGTAGGGAACTGAAGCCTGAACCAATGCCACTTTCTATTAGTGAGGGCTTTCTACTTAGATCAAAATTAATCCTTAGAAGGCTGGGATAGAGACAAATTTTCTAAATATCTGGAAAAGTCATAGGGCTCAGTTAGCAATATAGTCTCTTTGAGGTGGTCTTTATCTTTATCCAGCATGATGGGCCAATTTCTTCCCCAAATGAAGTACTGTCTTTCCATATCTTTAGCTATCAAATCCATGGGGTTATTCTAGTTGCTGCAAAACCAGCAAAATGAATTTTAAGGAAAAGAGTACAGTAAAACAATGAAGCACCTAGATCTTCTGTTTAGTGTCCATAAAAATGCCTCTTGGATTTTCAGAGAAAAGTCAATAATACCATGAAAAGGAGGACTATTTAGCCAAATTAAGAATAAGACTGAATTCTCATAACTGCATTTAAACTCAGAATAATGGTCGTTTGTAAGAAAATTGTTAACTGTACTATGTAGAAATCAAAACATAAAATTAATCTTAACCTTTGACTTAAGAGGGGCATATAGTCAATGATATTGCAACAAAGGTATAATAAGAATGCACATAGCAATTAGACCAAAGGGCAGTGTGTACTCCAGGCAAGATATTAGTCAATATTAAGAAAATAGAGAAATCATCACCCTCAAGTATGGGTTTTCCTTAAAGTGCAGGGAAAAAAACCTAACGGTCTTGAAAATGAAAGTATTTCCCATTAAAACTGAAGCTTTTGATCATGTTAGATGTTTTTGGTTAGTTCTCAGTATCTCCTATGTGCCTTGCTCTACAGAAAAGGTGATGCTAAAAACTAGAATTTTCCACACTCTGTTGCTTGATGTTCTAGAAGCAAACTAATTTTTACTAATTTTATGAACTCAACAGATTGATGAAGCAGAAGGAAAGCTGATGCCACCTTACTGGTGTTTTGATTTTTGTCTAGCAAGAAAAGCCTATGAGGACATAGGTGTCTCCCTATTCTAGTCAACATCTCTGTGGACGTGGAAGACAACTGCAGGTTCTGTGGCAGATCCTGGTTTTCTTCTCCCTAGATCAATAGCTTCAGCAATGACCTTCTAATTCCCATTAGCCTTTCCAATGATTTTGTTAAATCCCTGGATTAAATGTTTTTCAGTTTAAAATGCCTAGAATAGGTTTGTTTCTTGGAATAAAGCCTAACTGATATAAGCAAAGGAAAAAAAAAAAAAAAGAGAAATGAGGAATACAGCTTAATTTGTTTCGTATTCCAGAACAATCATAATTATTCTGCAGAACAAGCTAGGTTTACTTGTGGAACTGCCAGAGGTTCCAGGCATATAAGCACAATGACAAGTCTTTTTCAATATCCTGGTCTCATTATTCCAAAAGGCATAGCTCAAGCTCTATGCAGCCACTATGTAACCATTAAATCTGAATTTTTTTTCCCTCAGTCATTAAGTGAGCAATTTGAACATGTCTTTAACATCACCTCCTGTGAGATCCATTCTTTTAGGAACAGCAAAATAAAAGAAACAGGCCATTAAAAATTGTAGAGAAAAGACTATTAAGCATGTATCACTGAGAAATGCAACATTTTTTAAAAAGAAAAGGATTGTAGAAAAATGCAGAGACTATTAAATTTGTATCACTGAAAAATTCTACATCTTGAAAACAGAGAAAAATTTAAATCACTGATTATAGTTGTTAAAGGAAACAGAAACCAGAAACCACTGATTACATTTCTTATGTGAATCTTCTGGATTAATTTAAGAAAAAAAAAATCAGCAATTTTTAGCAAATGATATGATAGTCAAGACTGTGAAACAACATTATGGAAAGCTCTACTCAGCAAAATCATTCGTATATAAGCTGAGGGACAAGATACCATCTCAATTTTTTCAATAGTTTGAAAATACATACATATGTATATGCATACATATATAAATACATAAATGCATGCATGCTAATAAGGTGTTATTATCTATCAAATAAGTGTTTGGTCGAGCAAGTGATATACATGCTTTCTGCTCACAACCCTTGGCCAGAAGTAGATCAGGGACTGCCTAAGAGAAAAGGAGGCCCTAGCTACTATTCTTGCAAATACCAGACAAAGGCACAACCATGAAGAGTTGGAAAACATGCACCTTACAAATGCATCAGGCACTCTACAAGTCACTGAGTATTTTTTTCTACCTGTTGTGCTTTCTCTACAATTTACTGGTGGGTCTATTCTGATGTAGGTCTATTACTGATGAATTTTGTTTGTTTGTCTGAAGGATAGTTTCACTGGAATTAGAGTTCTGAGATGATAGCTTATTTTCTTTTAGCATTTTAAAAATGTTCTACCATGTTTTCTTCTGTTAAGAAGTCAAAATCAATCATATTGTTTCCTTTGAATTTTATTTCCCCAAGTTTATTTTCTCAACCAATTTCAAAGGACATAAAGCATACAGAGTGGATCTATGAAGTAAAATTAATCAAGAAGTGAGTAGCAAAAATAAAACTAGGGAACATGATACTTGGAAATTAAGCAATATACTTCTACATATTTCATGGGTCAAAGACAAATTACAGATAATAAATAATACTTTGAAGTGAATGTTGATAAAAATATTTTATGTTAAAACTTGACTGTTGTTGCTAAATAAAGCTTTGGAAAGATAATCTCTTTAAAGCGTATAATAGAAAATATGACAAAATCAATGAGCTAAGCATTCTTCTTAAAAATTTAGAAAAATATTATTTTTCTTTTTGTGTTTTTTTTTGTTTTGTTTTGTTTCTTTAAGAGAGAGAGAAAGTGCATATGCAGGGGGAGGGGCAGAGGGAGAGGGAGAGAGAATCTTAATCAGGCTCCATGCCCAGCATGGAGCCTGATGTGGGATTGGTTCTTAGGACCCTGAAAATATGACCTGATCTGAAATTAAGTCTGACATGGAACTGACTGAGCCTCCTAGGCACCTCTTTTTTGTTTTTACAAATTTTTAATTTGAGTATAGTTGGCTCACAATATTACATTAATTTAAGGTGTACAATTTAGTAATTTGACATATTTATACATTATGCTGTGTTCACCACAAGTGTAGCTACCATCTGTCCCATTGCATTGCTATTACAGTATTGTTGACTGTGTTCCTTATACTGTGCCTTTTATTCTCATGGTTTATTCATTCTATAACTGGCAGCCTGTATCCCCATCTATGCTTCACCCACTTTGGCTAAGTGCCTATATACCCCACCCCAGCAATCATAAGTTTGGTCTTTATGGTCTGAAAATAAAGAGCAAACTAGGAAAAGTGTGGAAAGAATGAAATAATAGCAAAATGGGAATAGTGTGGAAAAAAATGACTGTATGTAGTTGGTAGACATACTGTAGACAGAAGCATACTACAGTTTTTAAACCAAAATTGGTTTTTGAGACTAATAAAATTGACACATCCATAGGAACACATCAGGAAATGTATAGAGAAGGTATACATAAACTAATGCATAAATGAAACTAGTATTTAAAAAGTTACAATAGAACCTATAGCTATTATAATATTAATAAAGTAGCTCTATAAAAAGCAATCTAGGATAAATTTGAGCAATATAAATGTAATGAGCACATTCCTAGATAAACAAGTATAACTAAAACTGACAAAAAGAAATAAAGACTGAATACACACATATGCACTCAGACCTCTCAAAATGCACACACATGCAATCCATAATTTCTTATAAAAAAAACCTTTAAGCTTGGGGCGCCTGGGTGGCTCAGTGGGTTAAGCCTCTGCCTTCGGCTCAGGTCATGATCCCAGAGTCCTGGTATGGAGCCCCACATCAGGCTCTCTGCTCAGCGGGGAGCCTTCTTCCCCCTCTCTCTCTGCCTACCTCTCTGCCTACTTGTGATCTCTGTCTGTCAAATAAATAAATAAAATCTTTAAAAAAATAAAAATAAAAATAAAAATAAAAATAAAAATAAAACCTCTAAGCTCAAATGACATGGTGAATACAACTTGGCATCATAATATTATTTGAGATACAGGAAGCTGAGAAAAAGTGTTCCAAGTCCCAGTCACCTCATCTTGTATTAGGAGAAAGTTCCAGTTCACATAAAGATGCTGTCAAACTAGAGAAGAGGAGCATGCTAGTCTAGATTCAAATATAAGCTGGTTATTATATTTATGTATACATTAGTGGTAAGGAGTAAGTGAATTATAATACTGAATGCACATATGATAGCACACTTACAATTTCCAATATATATTCCTTTCAGGGACCTAATAAACTGCATCTTTGGAACTGTGAGGAGATTTGGACTATACAAAACTTGAAGTTAATAAAGTTATGAAACGGAATCATCTTAATATCTCATTTAAAATGAGTCACTTATGGGGCACCTGGGTGGCTCAGTGGGTTAAGCCTCTGCCTTCAGCTCAGGTCATGATCTCAGGGTCCTGAGATCAAGCCCCGCATCCGGCTCTCTGCTCAGCAGGGAGCCTGCTTCCCCCTCTCTCTCTGCCTGCCTTTCTGTCTACTTGTGATCTCTGTCAAATAAATAAATAAAATCTTTAAAAAAATTAAAAAAATAAAATGAGTCACTTATATGTAAATATATAGAAAGATTAAAAGTAAAGGTTTTATTTTTATGAAATTTATAGAAAAGGAAAATAAAAGGATTATAACTGACCAACTCTATATTATATTTTTCTTCTTCTCCTCCTCCTTCTTCTTCTTTAGTTTCCATTTCCTTTTCATGATTTTGGATTGATGGCCTTATTTATTTAGTGCTTTTTCTGTAAACAAAATAACATAAATTATATTTAGGAATTTCTTAATTATGAGATATGTGAGCTTTAGAAATTGTTATGTAGTGTTTGCACTGGCGTTATTTGCTCTTTTTTCTTTAAATTTAAATTTGAAAATTCAAAAAGAAGTAATCATGCTACTTAAACCTTAAAATGCATATCCAATTATTCAACATACACTTAATGAGAGTTTATGTCTAGTACAGTGCTAAGTAAAAATAAGGAATTAACATAGTCCTTGGAGCGCCTGGGTGGCTCAGTTGGTTAAGCATCTGCTTCAGCTAGGTCATGATCCTGGGGTCCTTGGGTGGAGCCCCGTTTTGGGTTTCCTGCTTGGTAGGGATTCCTCTTCTCCCTCTGCCTCTACCTCTCCCCACCACTCGTGCCTTCTTTCTCTCTCTCTCAAATAAATAAATAAATCTTAAAAAAAAAAAATAACATGGTCCTCAACATCAAAAGGCTTGCAGAATATAAGGGGTACTAATAAAAATTATAAATAACAAATAACAGCACAAAAATATTTAAAAACGATTTAAAATTCAAATTTTATGGAAAGGCTTTTTTTTCATTAACCATATATATTTTTTTAAGATTTTATTTATTTATTTGACAGAGAGATCACAAGTAGGCAAAGAGGCAGGCAGAGAGAGAGGAGGGGAAGCAGGCTCCCCGCTGAGCAGAGAGCCCAATGCGGGGCTCGATCCCAGGACCCTGACATCATGACCTGAGCTGAAGACAGAGGCTTAATGCACTGAGCCACCCAGGTGCCCCTCATTAACCGTATTTTATAGATAAAATTGAATAAATTAAAATTGAAATGAGTAGGGTGCATTCAATGTCTATAATTGATATCACAATTCAAGGAATAACACATTCAATATCTTATGACTTATGTAGAAAAATATAAAATCCTCAAAAAAAGAGGAAGAAATCAAAGAAAGTCAAGAAATCAAAAATTTTAATTTTTTCAAGATACAGTAATCTCTATGCCAAAATAAGAAATCAGTAAAAAAAAAAATACTATTTTATATAACATTTGACTCAAAGGAGGAATTAAAAACACAAAAACAGAAAACTTAGAAGATAATATAAATGCAAATGTGATGTGGCAATGTATGAGACTCTAAAAGTGAGAATTCTTGAGCGAATTCACTTATAAATGATCGTTAAAAAGAAGCATTAAATAAACATAGTGGGCTACTGTGATTTTGCAAGTAGAATTGAAAATAACCCAAAGGAAAATATGAATGTGATAAAGATAAAATTAGAAATATACACATACAGTAAGATAAAATATAATGAAACATCTAAATTCTAATTTTATGAAAACCATCAAAATATATAAAGACTTTGTGAGTTTAATGTAAAGAATCGTGACAAGAAGCACAAACAGCAATATTTTAATAAAATAGAATTAGGAAAATAAAATGATGAAGCCTGGGTAGCCTACACTGGATGAAGTTGATAGTGTCAATGTAATATATTCTTTCATTTGATTTTATAATTAAAATTGGTAGTGACCTAAATTTCCAATAATAGCACACCAGAGTAATTATTTAGCAGTTAAAAATAAGAATATGCAAATTAGATACTAATTCTTATAATTTTACAATAAACTTTGGTTAATGTTAAGTTCCTCTTGAAAATCAATAAAATATTTAAAAATAATTAAGTTTCAGGTAAGTTTTCACCTACCTATTCAGAATCAATTCATATCTAAACATTGTGTACCATCTATACCTGCTTCTTGAAATATATACAAAGACTCTTTTCTTACTCTTTTGTTCAGAAAAGTTGCTTATTTTCTTGTCATTAATAAGTATAATGCATTTTCTGTATTAGAATCATTATTACTAAACTATTAATGGCAATACTAATTATAATTATGGAACACTTGCAATGTGTCAACAGTGCTAAACTTGTATAGAATAGAAAATATCATTTTTAATATTTAAGCTTTTCCATATTTAATTCTTACAACAACTCTGATATTGTTACTATTAATTTCCACGTTTTACAAATAAGAAAAATGTTGCAGGGAAGATAGTTAACATACCCAAGGTTATAATGTTCTTAAACACCAGAGATATTGCTTGAAACCAGATTTGTCTGCCTTTGAGTTCTGTGGTCTTAACCACCATAGCATGTTGGCTTGCCCACCTACCTTTTATTGCTTTCCTCAGTTTTCATGACAATTATCTATGATGCTGTATTAAATAACAGCTTATTTCTAAATAGAAACAACCAAAGTAACTTTTTTTTTAAAGATTTTATTTATTTGACAGATGGAGATCACAAGTAGGCAGAGAAGCAGGCAGAGAGAGAGGAGGAAGCAGGCTCCTTGTTGAGCAGAGAGCCCGACGCAGGGCTTGATCCCAGGACCCTGGGACAATGACCCCAGCAGAAGGCAGAGGCTTTAACCCACTGAGCCACCCAGGCACCCCCAAAGTAACTTTTTTATCCAAATCAGATGCGCAGAACTTGAAAGAAAAAGATAAATTGACAAGATAAACTACATATATGTGAAGCCATTCCAGGTCAAACTCCATAATTTTAAAGTATCCAAGCAGTACCATACTTAAGTGAAACTTGCTTTTTCCCAACCTATTGACCTTACAACTAGCCTCCATGAGTCTGGTTTGGGCTCTTGGTATTAATACCCTTCTCTTCTTTCTCTCTGTCTCTTTCTTTTCCTTTCTCTTCATACACATACATGCACACACACTCAACACATATGCATATATAAGCTAAATATACACACACATATACCCATATATATATATATATATATATATTATTTTTCATCTATTAGATTATGTAATGATCTTTGAATATGACCAAATATACTGAATAAATTCTGAATATTGGAAGGATCTGTTGCCCACAGGATGGAGCTATACACCCTCATGAATTAAATAGCCCTGTAAAGGAATCTCATATTTTTTGAGTGCTAGCAACAGGCCAGGCATGATACTGTCTGGCAAATGTAGGTATGAGGCAGGGTTTTAATGTGCTTTTATTTATTTTTTATTATATTTTTTGATGTGTTATGTTAGTCAACATATAGTAGATCATTAGATTATGATGTAGTGTTCCATGATTCACTGTTTGCATATAACACACAGTGTTCCATGCAATCCGTGCCTTCCTTAGTACCATCACCAGGCTCACACATTCCCCACGTCCCTCCCTTCTAAAGTCCATAGTCTCACAGTTCATCTCCCACTCTGATTTCTCCCCTTTCATTTCTCCCTTCTCCTAATGTTCTCCATGTTATTCCTTATGTTCCACAAATAAGTGAAACCATATGATAATTGGCTTTCTCTCTTTGACTTATTTCACTTAACATAATCTCCTCCAGTGCCATCCATATTGATGCAAAAGTTGGGTATTCATCCTTTCTGATTGCTGAGTAACATTCCATTGTGTATATGGACCACATCTTCTTTATCCATTTGTCTGTTGAAGGGCATCTTGGTTCCTTCCACATTTTGGCTTCTGTGGTAGTGCCCTTTTATAAATGAAGACATTAAGTTTTACAAAATTAGAAGAATTGACTAGGGCCACAGCCAGTTAATAATAGAATTAATGTTTAAATTCTGGACTAATCCAAATATTTTTTCTACTAAAATCTTATATAGAGAGGAAATGTGCATGTGGGAGTCAAAAAACTTTGTAGTTGAAAATAAAGAAACTTTTCTCAACTGCTCTAATATTATTTAACATTGTTGAGAGAAACAAAAGTTCCCACGTGTGTGCAGAATGTTGTTTGTTAGTGTCATTCATGAACTCAGGCTGCTTCACTGCATCACAGAGCTTTTCCAACAGTCCAAATCACCTTCCATTATAAGTTTTACCCAGGCATTGAGAGGACATTGCTATCTTAAACGCACCAAGAGAATCACCATCTTCCTATTTCCTCATATGCTTTACACATGTGCAGGGCAGTACCAATTTTTTTCTTTTTGGGGGGGGGGTCTCTTCTTTGCACTTCCTACTTTTTGACTAGAGGAAGACAACTGGCTTTGTAAACATCAGACTCACATCAGAGCTCTGTATTTTCTTCCAATTTCTCATTATTTTACTAATATTCTGGTAATCCTTATTAGGCACTGTTTACCAACACCTCTCGTCATTCTAATTTATTCTTTAACCACCACCCACTGTTACCATTTCGTTTACCCCGTCCAATGCTGAGGATACTTCCCCATTTTGTTTTATCAGGCAGAGAATGAAATCACAAACTTAAAGACCTCTTTCAATTCACAGCTTCTCCTTTTATGTGAGAGAGGAACTTGTACATGTCTGAACTATGGGAAGATCTTATTTGTATTCCTCTTGTGCTGAGCAGTTCCCTGCAGAGTCCTGAACAATCAATTGTATATCTCAGCAGAGACTAGCAATGCTCCTCCCATATCTGACATTTGGTTGATTATCTTACAGAATGTCCTTGTATCACTTTCTATTCTTGTTGATGAAATATTTGACAAATTGTGTCCCTGTTCTATTACTTTCATTCTTTTTCTCATTATTATTTAGATGAGAAACATGACATAAACTAAATTGTTTATATAATTTTCCCCTCTTTATATCAATGGTAAACTATATTTCCTTTTGTGTGTGATTTTCCTAACATATTTGGATTCTGTCTAAACTTGTGATGATTGTTTAATGTGATACAGAATAAAGCATATATCTAAGTCAAAGGCAGATGCTTAACAACTGAGCCACCCTTGTGCCCCAAGCATATATCTAGATAATTTAAAGTAAGCACTTAAAATATTAATACTTCAGGTAACTCCCTCATGGGATCATTTATTTCCTCCTTCAGCTAGAGCAGGAAAGATTATTAAATTGGTAACGAAGTGCAGTTGTCTTTCTGTGGCTTCCTTTAACATCTGCTAACAGTTATATGTAAGTGTATCTTATTTAGATTGGAAAGCTTTTTTACTTCCCTTGATAATTCCAAGAAGTATAATATTATTCAAGGAAACAAACATATGTCACTTCACATTTAAACAGAGAAAAGTATTTAGAAATTTATTATAAAAATCCATCAATTTTAGTGAGATGAATGTAGTTAATGTTCTAAATATTATATTGAATCTTAAATATTAAATAATACTTAACAAATATTATTATTGACTATACTATTTTATAAAATGGCACTTAATCTTTTAGAACATATTGTTTAATTATACATGAATACTTCAAAATGCTAAGTATATCTCTCTCTCTCTCTATATATATATATATATGATCAGTTCAGATAATACTAATGAAAACACATGGAAAATGCCATTCATTGAGTCATTTAATACAATTTATTAGATAGTTATATTGTACTAGATATTTAGCTAAGTGCTAGGAATGAAATATTCCCTTAAGAAGGTGACAGTTTAACAATGAAATATATAAACAAGTAAATGTTCTTTGATTATTTTATTTTTTAAAGATTTTATTTATTTGAGAGAGAGGGTGATCAAGAGAACCTGAGCATGGGGGAGGGGTGAAGGAAGAGGGAGAAACAGACTCTCTACCTCACAGGGAGCCTGATATGGTGCTCAATCCCAGGAACCCGAGTTCATGACCTGAGCTGAAATCAGGTGCTTAACCAACTGAGCCACTGAAGTGCCCTGTTGTAAATACTTTCAAAGAAACACAGATACAAGCAAATAATTCCATCTAAAAGAGTCACAGAAACTTTCCAGGGTTAAAAACTGAGTTATGCTGTGGGGAATATAGAGTGACATTTATCAGGGGACCAGAATCAATGACATTAAAACACATAGTATGCCTTGGGAATAGGAAGAAATTTGTATTAGCTTCCTAGGGCTGCCTTAACAAAGTGACACTAACTGAATGGCTTAAAACACTCTGTTTTGGGGTGGCTGTGTGGCTCAGATGGTTAAACGTTTGCCTTCGGCTCAGGTCATGATCTCCAGGTTCTGGGATGGAGCTCCACACTGAGCTCTCACGTCAGTGGGGAGTCTGCTTACCCCTCTCTCTGCCCCTCCCCCTGCTTGTGTGGTCTCTCTCTGTCTTTCTCTCTCTAATGAATAAATAAAATCTTAAAAAAAAAAAAAAACACTCTGTTTCTGTGTTCAAATTTGTTTTTCCTTTTAAGGACACCAGTCATTAGATTTAAGGCCCAACCTAACCTAGTATGACTTCATCTTAATTTGATTACATTTGCAAAGGCCTTATTTGCAAAGATGTCACATTCATCACATTCATAGGGACTGGGGTTAGGACTTGAATATATGTTCGGGAGGTGGGGGACAATTTGGGCCATAATAGAGTCCTACCAAGGATTTTTTTTTTTTTGAAAGAAATTGAATGCAGCTAATAAGACATGCTAAGGCATTTGTATTTGAGTCATTGGGGAAATAAAAAAAGTTTTAATCAAGATATCCACTAGGGTGCTAATTTTTGTTTCAGAAACCTACATGTTGGGCCTATGGAGGGTGAGAATGCATAGACTTGAGCTAAGAAAGGACTGCCAAAGAGTGGAGAAGGGAGAAAATAAAACTGAAGATGGGCTTTAATTACTGTTATGAATTTGTTAAACTAACACTTACTAAGTGGAGAACATGGTGCTAGATGTTTATTAAATGACCGCAAGAGGAACTGAAATTTATTACTCACAGGTCCTGGAGAAAGAACACTGCATGCTTCTAGGGGCCACATGTATGGTCAAGGCAGAAGGCAGAGAGAGAGAGAGAGAGAGAGGGAGGCAGACAGAACTTGGGGCATATGTCTTTATGAGGATCCATGGTTGGAGTGTTTGGGGGTTCCCAGGCTAAAGCTGAATTAGTCAATTCAAACCAATAAAAGTGTCGTTTTCATAAGCTCCATTATCCAAGGGGAACATAAGCAGAAGGCTTTGGGAGGCAGGGGAGACTGTTGATCACAAGGGCTATTGAGGAAGTCC
Source organism: Enhydra lutris kenyoni (assembly GCF_002288905.1). Taxonomy (NCBI): domain Eukaryota; kingdom Metazoa; phylum Chordata; class Mammalia; order Carnivora; family Mustelidae; genus Enhydra; species Enhydra lutris. The sequence continues at coordinate 53,658,760 of NW_019154087.1, read as the reverse complement.
TATCAGAAGCTTGCATTTGCTTGTGATTCTGTGGGGTGTTATCCAGAGGATATGCTTGCATGAGGGGCTAGTATTAGTTCATGGTCCTTGCAGGCCACTTGGCTAAACAAAATGGTGGCCGAGACAGCAGTATCATGAAATAGCTTATCTAAACACTCAACAGTGATAAAATGAGTGTGGTTTATGTGGAGGGAGAAAGATGGAGGAAGTAAACTTGATGCAAAAGTTTGTAGATTATGCAGAAGGCAATGTTCATATATGTTAGGAGATTCTAAGAAGAGTTTGGGGCAGGAGATATGGAAGGAAGAAATTAGTTTGATTTTAGTTTGTGGTTGTTGGTTTTGTTGTTGTTGTTGTTGTTGTTGTTGTTGTTGTTGTTCTTGTTGTTGTTTTGCCAGGAAACCTTGAGATTTGGGGTAATGAAAAGTTCCATGGGCAGTTCAGGAAAGGGTTAGGTGCTAAAATAACATCATCAGATATAGTTGATGATTGAATCCCTGGGGATTTGGTGATATTGCTCAGTTTTTCTGGGGTGAAAGTAGAGAGAGTTAAAGACAAAAGTCTTGAGAAAAACTTAACACTATATCAAGTAAGACATTACCATAAATGTCTACATAAAACTGTACTTAAACTATTTCACAGAATTAAACAAAATGAAACATGATATTTAAATTACAACTGTGGCTGGCACATAAAAATATTTCAACACTATCATTAATATAATCATCATTATTATTTAAATAAACTATGCTTATTATCTATAAGTCTAATAGTATTTTAGGTTGCTAGACCATCATATTTTTTAATAAAACTTTTGTGTTAGGGTTATTTTAAGTTTACAGAAAAATGTGAAGATGGTATAAAGAGTTTCCATATATTTCATTCTCAGTCTCTTCTGATATTAAATCTTACATCACAATGTTATATCTGTCTTAGTGTGAATTAATATTGTATTATATTAATTATAATTTATAAATTAAAATATTTTCCTTGCTCTTCTCTAATATCCTTTTGCTTTAGTTATATTTCCCTGGGCTTCTCTTAACTGTGCCAGTTTATCAGACTTTTCCTATTTCTGATGACCTGGACCTTCTTGAGGTATGCTGGTCAGATATTTTGTGGAATGTCTGATGTATTTTTAATGGTTAGATTGAAGTTATGGAGGTGCCTATGTGGCTCAGTCACTTGTGCATCTGCCTTCAACTCAGGTCATGATCCCAAGGTTCTGGGATCAGTCCTAACATCTGGTTTCCTGATCAGTGGGAAGTTATAGAGTTTGAGAAAGAACACAGATAAAGTGCCATTTTCATTGCATCATATCAAGGATACATACTTTGAACCTAATTTTTACTGTTGATGTTGACTTTGATCACATAGTTTTGCAGTGTTTACAAAGTTTCTTCATTGTAATTACTCACTCTTTTTTCCCCTATGGAAACTTTAGAAGAAAGTCACTATGCAAAGTCAACCATTAGGGAGTGGGGAGTTATACTTCTCTATCTTGAGAGCAGAGTATCTATATAAATCCTGTGGAATTCTGTATGAGACATATGCCTTTTATCCCATACTTACTTATTTATCTAATTATATCAGTTGGACTAAACTGTGTGTTTTTTATCATATTTTTGCTTGCTGGTACTACAAGGGGCTTCTGGATCATCTTGTACATTTTTTACTTAGTCCTAAAATCAGCCATTCCTCAAGGATCCGTAGTTCCTTTTGTTGGGGAATGGTATTAGAAACCAATTTTGTGTGCTATATGTGTTTGTTGCTCTAGAAGTGTTATTGCTTTCATACTTTCTCAGAAAATAGAATAAAAATATGTATGCAAATACTTACCTGGGTGTATGCTTATCTATAAATATGTCTATGTGTACTAATTTGTATCTATATTAAGCGAAACATAAATTCATGTTGATATCTCTAGCTCAAATCTGTTACCAACTAGATTATTCTAGCTTCCACTCCTTTTTTCCCCCCTGAAGTTTTGCAATCCAACAACGAGAAATCTGGCTTCCACTATTCAGCATCCATTTTCATGGTTTTTCAATTCCAGTATATATCTATAATAGTAGCAGAATTGTGAACCTGAATCCCTGTGGAAAACCACTATATCAACTAAAGCATAGTGCTTGTTTCAGTCTTAAGAAATTTTGATCATATTGAAAGTTACTTAGATTAACCTTTACCCTTTACCCACATCTTTTTCAGGGAGGTAATTTTATATATTTGTATATAAAATTTTGTATATTATTTTCACAAAAATTATTTTAAAATAATTTTTTCTATTTTTATTTTATTTTATTTCTTTTCAGTGTTCCAAAATTCACTGTTTATGCACGACACCCAGTACTCCATGCAATGTGTGCCCTCCATAATACCCACCACCAGGCTCACCCAACCCCCCACCTTCCTCCCCTCCAAAATACTCAGTTTGTTTCTCAGAGCCCACAGTCCCTCATGGTTTATCTCCCCCTCCAGTTTCCCCCAACTCACTTCTACTGTCTATCTCCCAAAGTCCATCATGTTATTCCTTATGTTCCACAAGTAAGTGAAACCATATGATACTTGACTCTTTCTGCTTAACTTATTTCACTCAGCATAATCTCTTCTAGTCCCCTCCATGTTGATATAAAAGTTGGGTATTCATCTTTTCTGATGGAGGCATAATACTCCATTGCTTATATGGCCCATATCTTCTTTATCTATTCGTCCGTTGAAGGGCATCTTGGTTCTTTCCACAGTTTGGCGACTGTGCCCATTGCTGCTTTGAGCATTGGGGTACAGGTGGCCCTCCTTTTCACTACATCTCTATCTTTGGGGTAAATTCTCAGTAGTGCAATTATGGGTCATAGGGTAGCTCTATTTTTAAGTTTTTGAAGAATCTCCACACTTTTCCAAAGTGACTGCACCAACTTGCATTCCCACCAAAAGTGTAAGAGGGTTCCCCTTTCTCCACAGCATCTCCAACACATGTTGTTTACTGTCTTGTTAATTTTGGCCATTCTAACTAGTGTAAGGTGATATCTCAATGTGGTTTTAATTTGAATCTCCCTGATGGCTAATGATGATGAACATTTTTTCATGTGTCTATTAGCCATTTGTATGTCTTCTTTGGAAAAGTGTCTGTTCATGTCTTCTGCCCATTTTTTGACATGTTTATCTGTTTTGTGTGTGCTGAGTTTGAGGAGTTCTTTATAGATCTTGGATATCAGCCATTTGTCTGTTGTGTCATTTGCAAATATCTTCTCCCATTCCGTGGATTGCCTCTTTGTTTTGTTGACTATTTCCTTTGCTGTGCAGAAGCTTTTGATCTTGATGAAGTCCTGAAAGCTCATTTTCACTTTTGTTTCCTTTGCCTTTGGAAACATACCTTGAAAGAATTTGCTGTGGCCAATGTCAAAGAGGTTACTGCCTATGTTCTCCTCTAGGATTTTGATAAATTCCTGCCTCACATTGAGGTCTTTCATACATCTTGAGTTTATCTTTGTGTATGGTGTAAGAGAATGGTCGAGTTTCATTCTTCTACATGTAGCTGTCCAACTTTCCCAGCACCATTTTTTGAAAAGACTATCTTTTTTCCACTGAATATTTTTTCCTGCTTTGTTGAAGATTAGTTGACCATAGAATTGAGGGTACATATCTGGGCTCTCTACTCTGTTCCACTGGTCTATGTGTCTGTTTTCGTGCCAGCACCATGTTGTCTTGGTGATCACAGCTTTGTAGTAAAGCTTGAAATCAGACAATGTGATGCCCCCAGTTTTGTTTTTCTTTTTCAATATTTCCATAGCAATTCAGGGTCTCTTCTGGTTCCATACAAATTTTAAGATTGTTTGCTCCAGCTCTTTGAAAAATGCCGGTAGAATTTTGATTGGGATGGTATTGAAAGTATAGATTGTTCTGGGCACTATAGACAACAATGTTTATTCTTCTGATCCATGAATATCAAATGGTCTTCCATCTTTTTGTGTCTTCTTCAATTTCTTTCATGAGTGTTCTTTGGTCCTTTAAGTACAGATCCTTTACCTCCTTGGTTAGGTTTATTCCCAGGTATCTTATGCTTCTTGGTGCTATAGTAAATGGTATTGATTTTCTAATTTCCCTTTCTATATTTTCATTGTTATTATATAAGAATAATTCTTAAATACATGTACAAATGATTCATATTTTTTGAAGAAAGAAAATAAAAACATTGTTAATGATGTTTGAATCACTGCAATTATAAAATGATGCTCTTTTCAAAGGCAAAAAAAGATACATATTTTAATCCATCTTTTAAAGATATTCATTTAGTATTATTTTAAAACTCCTTCACAGGGTGAAAATAATTTTGTATATGTGCTGCCAAAGTGAGCACATGAACATGATTTTGTAATTATTTTAGTTAAATATTATTTATTCAAGTCATTTCTCAAATATTTAAAGAAGGAAAAACAATTTAAAGATGGTCATAGTCTTTATATTAAAATTTCCACACATTTCTAAGGTTTTCTGCAACTAAAAATAAAATTCTAAATATCTTGAGAAATGCAAATCAATTTACAGTGTCTCTAGGCAAATCTGATGTATCTCATTTGTTTAGATTATCAGTCAACATTTTGGGCAAACTAAATAAACTCTGAATCTTCTGAGATTGCACTACCAAAATTAACCAAATAACAACCCTCTGTCTATAAAAATCTGTTAAAATAGTCTTCTATATAGAAAGAAGATAAACATACTTATTTTATCATTTCATAGTATCTTTTCAAGTATTTTTAAATAAACTTACTTTGTTTAAATTCACTTGGTTAACATATAGTTTATTATTGGTTTCAGATGTAGATTCAAGTAATTTATCAATTGATTATGATACCCAGTGCTCATTATATCACATTCCCTCTTTAATGCCCATCACCTTGTTACCCCAATCCCCCCAGCCACCTCCCCTCCAGCAACTCTCAGTTTGTTTCTTATACTTAACAGTATCATATGGTTTGATCTCAATCTCTGATTTCATCTTATTTTTTCCTCTTTTTAACAAGAATACTTTGAAACTGACTATAATAAAATTCTAAGCATTTGAACTTTGTTGCTTTCTGTAGCATAGAATTTTTCCTCATCAGTACCTGTCTTTGACTTATGACTCTATTGAAATCTTACTTATTCCCTGAAAAACAGTATCTGGAATAGGAAACCCAGGAATAAAAACTAAGGTATAGTGGGGAAAACCATTACCATAAAGTTGTGAAAATCTGTGTTCCAGACCTGGATTTTTCACTAAACTTCTTGGGATCTTGATCCCTTCCCATAACACTTTGTCTCCACTTCTTCATTTAAAAGTTGTTTGGTTTATAGGTGATCTAATGAATGCTCTAATATGAGTATTATGTGATTTTCTATAAAAAACTACATATGATATTCTCTCTTCTAATCATACCTAAGTACGTGTATAAAATATGAAATTCTTCCTCAGAACAAAATAATATGGAAAACAGCTGAAAAAAAAAAAACACTTAGCAATTCCTTTCCTTTAAAAATCATTGTCCCTAAAATTTTATAAAAATAAATGTAAGAATTGGTTGAAATTGAAATAATAATTGTAATTCTAAATATTGATCTGATTGTTAACCAAATCTTATCCACACACAATGTAACCAATAACCCAAGTTTGTTTTACTAGAATAACTTACCTGTTCTCAGTACAAGAACTGCTCCATAAATGTGTTTGGAAATAACAAGCAGAAGTTGCAGAAAAATTTAGAGAATGACATCTCAATAAATCATTTAAGACTCTGCTCTTGATGCAGAATTTGCTTAAGAGTCAGCTTTTTATAACCCTGTATTTCTAAATATACCATATTCTCATTCTTCAATGCTCAATTGCACAGAAAATGTAAGTGTGTATTTATAGCCCCTTGCTTAGTACCCTAGCCATTAATTATCCAGCCCATGTGTATCTCAAGCATCTTGGCCCACTTGTCCTCATAGTAATGCATGCTACAGCCTTTTCAAACACACCTGTCCAAGTGGGACCTTCCATCAAATGCTTCCATACTTGTCTTTTTTTTTTTTTTTAAAGATTTTATTTATTTATTTGACAGAGAGAAATCACAAGTAGGCAGAGAGGCAGGCAGAGAGAGAGGAGGAAGCAGGCTCCCTGCTGAGCAGAAAGCCCGATGTGGGGCTTGAACCCAGGACCTGGGATCATGACCTGAGCCGAAGGCAGCGGCTTAACCCACTGAGCCACCCAGGCGCCCCTCCATACTTGTCTTTACACATGGTATTCCTTCTGACTGTAATGACTCTGTTTCCATTTACTTATCTGGATGATTTGTAAACATTTAATAAAATCATGTATTCTCTGAATCTCACCACTGCTTTGGAGATTCACTTAATTATTTGTTTCTGATTCCAGAGTAGAATTTTACTCATATCTCTATGTTCCACATTGTCTATTGTTGAGTTATGAGGTTTCTCCCTTCTAGATTGTTCTTTCTTTAAGACCAGGGACAATGTTTTATTTTATTTGATATTACCCACATTTAACCAAACTGGATAATCACTCAGTTAAATGCCTCCTAACTGAATCAGTTCTTAAGCCAGTTTCTTAAAGGATGTGGACCACAGTCCTTCCCCCCTGCACCCTATGCTGTCCCAAATTCTAGGTTTATGAATTGGCCATTCACAATACACTTATGCTTTAAAATTTGAAGCAGGCCCTTCATGAAAGGTAAAGGGAATTTCAATTGGACTGATTTTGATTTAAATCTTTGTTTTGGCTCTTATTAGTAAGTTGACCTTGAAACAAATAGCTTACATTTTATGAAACTTGGATTCCTTATTTTTAAATAATTAAATGGAAATAATTATATCCATGTTGTTAGAGGTTTGAATGGAATAAAAAATTACAACCCTGCTATATGAGAGGCAGAGACTGAATACTAATTCCTTTCTTCATATGCTCAATTTAAAGCTTAGATTACATTCTAAAATATTTAATGTATGAGGTTTGTACATAAGTTGCATAACCATGCAAAACTATATGCAATCAAGTTTTTGATGTTATTTTATTTTATTTTATCCTAAAAGTGGATGCATCACCACAACTATATGGGCAATTAATCTTTGACAAAGGAAGAAAGAATATCCAATGGAAAAAAAGAGTCTTTTCAACAAATGGTGTTGGGAAAACTGGACAGCAATAGACAAGAGAATGAAAATGGACCATTTATGGATTAAAGACCTAAACCTGAGGCAGGAAACCGTTAACATCCTGAAGGAGAACACAGACAGCAACCTCTTTGACATTAGCCATAGCAGCTTCTTACTAGGTATGTCTCCTGAGGCAAGGGAAACAAAAACAAAATTAAACTATTGGGACTACATCAAAATAAAAAGTCTCTGCACAGAGAGGAAATAATCAACAAACCTAAAAGGCAACCTACAGAATAGAAGAAGATATTTGCAAATGACATATCTGATAAAAGATTAGTATCCAAAATCTATAAAGAACTTACCAGACTCAACACCCAAAGAAACAGATAATCCAATTAAAAAATGGGTGGAAGGCATAAATAGACATTTTCCCAAAGAAGACATACAGATGGCCAACAGACACAGGAAAAGATTCTCAAGATCACTCATCATCAGAGAAATACAAATCAAAACTGTAATAAGGTATCACCTCACACCTGTTAGAATGGCTAAAATTAACAACACAAGAAAGAAGAGCTGTTGGCAAGGATACAGAGAAAGGGGAATCCTTTCAGTGTTGGTGGGAATGCAAACTGATGAAGCCACTCTAGAAAACATTATGGAGATTCCTCAAAAATTAAACTCGCCTATCTTCTAGCTATTGAACTACTAGGTATTTACTCAAAGAATACAAAAATACTAATTTGATGGGACTTAAGCGCACTGTTTATAGCAGCATTACTTACAATATCCAAATTATGGAAAGAACCCAAATGTCCATCAACTGGTGAATGGATAAAGAAGTTGTAGTATGTATATATACATATAATGGAATATTACTCACCCATAAAATAGAATGAAAGTTTGCCATTTGCAAAGTTGTGGATGGAGCTAAGGAGTATTATGTTAAGTAAAATAAGTTAGAGAAAGACAAATACCATATACTTTCATTCATATGTGAAATTTAAGAACAAAAGAAACAAACAGTGGGGGAGGAAAAAAAAAAGAGGCAAACCAAGAAACAGGCCCTCAAATATAGAGAACAAACTGATTGTTACCAGAGGGGAGGTAACCTCAAATTTACCATGTCTGGGGGCACCTGGGTGGCTCAGTGGGTTAAAACCTCTGCCTTGGCTCGGGTCATGATCCCAGGGTCCTGTGATCGAGCCCCGCATCGGGCTCTCTGCTCAGCGGGGAGCCTGCTTCCTCCTCTCTCTCTGCCTGTCTCTCTGCCTACTTGTGATCTCTACCTGTCAAATGAATAAATAAAAAAATCTTTAAAAAAAAAAAATTTACCATGTCTGAAGCAAAACTCCCCTCCAAATCTGAAACCAATTCTCAGGCATTTAACTGAGGGCATCACCCAAGTGCCCCAACTGCAATCTCTTCTTAACACAACAGCCAGATGATCGGTAAAATCTAAATCATAATACTATCACTTCTGTGCTCAAAACTATCTAATCCCACCAGTAATATACTTGCAGTCAGTGTTAGATTTACTTAGCTTGGAGTCATCAAGATAAAATGCACATCAGAGGAAGTCTGGGGAGACTAAGATAGGGTTTACAGAGAGGACCTTGTAAGATTCTAAGGAAGAATTTGGGAAGCAAGGATCTGTTTCAACTTAGATACTGTTAATAAGCAGCATGATTCAGCAATTGGGTATCTTGGTAATCTTTGTTCCAAAAACAGGAAAAATTATTTGAGGCTGGTAAGAAAGCAATCACATCTAACACAAACTTAACTGTCTTATAACTGTGATCAGCTCTTGACTCTGTTCTTTTAGAAACTTTGTTGATACAATAGGAAAGGAAAGATCAATTCCTAGTAGTACTGATTTTCAGTTTCTCAGAGCCATGGACATTATCCACTCATTTTTGGCAAAAAAAACAGTGTTATCACAGTGAACTACAAGGCTTCAATAAATTCTCCCACACCTTAATTTATTTCTGCTGCTTTCGTCACTCTTTCTATGCACACTTGCTTCTTTGTTCTTTCTGCAACAACCAAGTGTACTCTATCTTTTTATTTGATATTCTTCTGCCAGGAACACTTTACTTCAGGACATATAGATAGTTTACTTATTCTCCTTCTTCAGTTCTTTGCTCAAACATCATGTCCTCAGTATTGCTTTCATGGCTACAGTATTTTAAACATGACAAATCTCACTCTACAAATATTCTCTGTCTCCCTTTCTTGTCATATTTTTGTTCTTAATAACACATTGTACAACCTGGGTTGCTATAGACTTTACATATTTCTTTTGTTTATTTGCTCCTTATTTGTACTAGAATCTACATTCCATGGAGGAAGGTATTTTTTCTGTGCTCTTCACTGATGCACCTAGTGCCAAAAGCAGTGCCAAGCACAAAGTAGAAGTTCAATAAAAATGGGTTCTAAGAAAACAGTGAGTAGCATACTGTTTTCTCTAAATTTTTTTTTAAAGATTTTATTTATTTATTTGACAGACAGGGTTCACAAGTAGGCAGAGGCAGGCAGAGAGAGAGGAAGGGAAGCAGGCTCCCCGCTGAGCAGAGAGCTCGACGCGGTGCTTGATCCCAGGACCCTGGGACCATGACCTGAGCCGAAGACAGAGGCTTTAACCCATTGAGCCACCCAGGCGCCCCTTCTCTGAAATTTTTAATCATAATTGTAGATCTAAACAAGTTAAGGTTATTAAGAGTTCTACTTTAATACCATTTCTCATGATCATTTAAACAATGACCAACTTTTTTTCAGCATTACGTTAATGCTGAAATTAGAATTAAAAAAAAAAAAAAAAAAGCCCAAACATGGTAAAAACAAAATGGCTTAAGGAGTTTAATATGAACTTTGTGGAAGGCAATTTTAGGAAATGAAAGTGCATAAGGAGACTGAAAAAATATCTTGTTTTTTTTTAATCAGGTAAACATAATGGGCAGCCGTATGCATAAATGCAGTTATGTTTTCTGATTATTACATTAAAATATTAGTTGGCCGTAATATGAACAATGATTGGAAAAGACTGAGATAAAAAGCAAAAAAATCAATTAGGGGATTAGTACATAGTCAAAATAATAAAAAAAGTTAATAGATAATGTAGGCAAGACCTAAAACAACACAAAATGGGGGAATATGAGAGATTTTAGGGGCAGAATTGATTTGGCTTATAAAAGAATGGATATGGGAAATAAAAAAAGGGGATTACAGAAGATTAATGGATTATGGTTTGTAATCTAGGTCTATGGAAGAGCCACATGAAGGTCTCTGGTATGCC
>NW_019154087.1:53611162-53648318 GCF_002288905.1 Enhydra lutris kenyoni | reverse complement strand
TGTGTGTGTGTGTGTGTGTGTGTGTGTGTGTGTGTGTGTGTGTGTGTGTGAATGCATAAACTTACTCTTTCTGGAGAAATTTCCATAAGATTTTTTATTTTTCAAATGTAATGATCACCCAGAAAAGACTAGGAACCTTTGTGCCAACACACGTGATATGTTATTTTGTGAGGAGATGAATGAACAGATGGTTTGGGATAGGAGGCATGGGGAGATGGGCAGGCCAAGATGATCACTGCTTATAGTTAAAAATGTTTGATTTTTCTATAGCACAATATCTTGGGGGCATATCTAGTAGCAAAGGTAAATAGTGGTGTTAATGACATGAAGTGCCAAATGAAGACTAAAATTTGACGATTATCAATGCATGCAGAAATTTTTTACTTCTTGTTGGACACTTATTTTATGGGCATTTATTGTACATTAACTATCAAATAGGTTCCAAAAATTAACTTTTCTGTTTGGAATTGAAGAAAATATCCCCATTCAAGCATTGCATCAACACATAACAATAAGTGTATTACATTTAAAAAATATCTAAAGATAAAAAGAACTTTTAATCACAGAAATTTAGGTGATTTGTGCATATACATTTGTACCACTGATATGTTTTATTCCTTCAGAACGGTTAAATAAACGTCTATGCTTTTAAACTGAACAACCTTTAAAAAATCTTTAATAAATTATAACTAATGCCAAAATGTGTAGCCTAATAAGAATTCATGTATACATGCAATTCATTAATAAGCATAATTCACATTATATCGGACAAAGAAAAGGAAACAAAAAGAGATTCATAAAAGTTGCTTGGGCTCTCAAGCCTACGTTACAACAACCCTGGGAGCATGAAGACTGCATAAGGCCTTTAATATGTCAAATAAAATACCATCTCAGAAAGATCAATATGAGCAAAACGCTCATTAGCAGTAACAAAATCCTCATGTAAACAGCTTTAAATAAAACAGTAAAGGGCATTAGAAAACAAGGAAAAAAGTTTGATCATTGTCTTACATAGATGACTATGATTCAAATTTTCTGCTCAAAATGAGGAAACTGGTGTTAACTTTATTTTTGCTACTTTGTGAAAAATTTATTCACATAAGCAGTTAAAATTTGTTTTATTTTCCAAATTGACTTCATTTCCTAACATCAGAAGTTCTTTGACTATAGCTTCTCTTTTTTTCTAACAGCTTTATTGTGATACAATTGCCTATTATAAAGTTTGTCTTTGTAAAGTGTACAATTTAGTGGTTTTGAATGTATTCATTGTCTAATATCAGAACATGTCATCCATCCGCAAGAAACCTTGTACATAAGAGCAGCCTGTCCCCATTATCCCTTCTCCTAGCTCCTCATTACTATTATTTTCTTGTCTTGGGTTTTGTATACTAGATATACCTATAAATATAATTGCATAATATTTTGTTTTTCATTATAGGTTCCTTTCACTTAGCACAGTATTTTCAATATCCATTCTTGTTCTAGAATATGTCCATCCTTAATTTCTTTTTATTGTCAAATGATATTTTTTCATAGAGCTATACAAATTTTTAAATTTATTCATCAGTTATTAATATTTTATCTGATTTTATTTTTAGGTCATTAAAATACTGCTGATTTTAATTTTGTGTACAAATTTTTGCCTAAGTGCATAATTTCAATTCTCTTGGTTATATATTATATATATATATTATATATTTATATGGTAATACTGTAGTTAGCTTATTTTTAAGCTGTATGAGGGTTCTAGTTTTCCACATCTTCCACAACACTTATTGCTTTGCCCCCTCCTTTTTAAAAATCTTCATTTGTGGTTAAGTGGTAACTTGTTGATATTTTGCTTTACATTTCTCTAATGACTAATTACATTGAGCATCCTTTCATGTTTGTATAAGTTATTTGTCTGTCTTCTTTGAAGAAGTATCCACTTTAACTTTTTGCCCATGTTTGACTTAGCTTTTTACTGTTGAGTTTGAAGTTTTCATTATATATTTTAGATACTGGCACCTTATCAGAGATATGATTTGTGAGTACTTTCACTCATTTAATTTGCTATATTTTCACTTCCATTTGTCCTGTGAATTACAAAAGTTTTAATTTTGAAGGAGTTGAATTGACCTATTTATTTGTTGCTAGCACGTTTGGTTTCCTATCTAAGATACTGTTATACAATCCAAGGTCATGATAACTTATTTCTGTTTTCTTCTAAGTTAGTAGTTTAGCTTCTACAATTAGATATATTATATATTTTGAGTTAATTTTTACATTTGGCCTAAAATGTGGGTGTGGGTCTAGTTGTTTTGGTCAGGAGTAGGGGGTCATGTGTATTGATACGCAGTTGTCCAGCACCATTCATTGAACAGACTATTCTTTCCACAATGAAATCACCCTGATACCTGATATCCTGATAGTCAAAAATTGACGACAGTTATTTTAAGCATTTCCCTCTTGGCTTTCAGTACTGCTTCACTGATGTATATTTCTACTCTTTTTTATCCCCTTCAACTTTTAAAGAGTCTAATTTATTTATTTATATTTTAAAGCCATAATTCATATACACACACACACACACACACACATATAAATGCATATGTATATATTTCAGGTGTACAATATAGTGATCCAACAATTCTACACATTATGCAGTATTCAATAATTCCCATCACCTATTTCACCCATCTCCCTGCTTGCTTCCCCTCTAGTAACCATCAGTTTGTTCTCTATAGTTAAGAGTCTGTTTTTTGGTTTGTCTCCTTTTTTCCTGTTCATTTGTTTTGTGTCCTATATTTCTACATTTCTGTTCTTAATCCAGAACCTCTCTGCTTTATTACCATAGCTTTATAGTAAGTTTTGATATAAAGAACTATGGGCCCACTTATTTTGTTCTTTAAAAGATTGTTTTGGCACCTGGGGGGCTCAGTTGGTTAAGTGTCTGACTCTTGGTTTTGGCTCAGGTCATGATCTCAAGGTCATGAGATGGAGCCTGGTTTCAGATTCTGCTTGTCCTTCTCCCTTTGCTCCTCTCTTTCGTCGTTCTCATACTATCTTGCTTGACCCTTTTTAAATATTTGGTAGAAATCACCAGTGAAGCCATCTGGGCCTGGATTTTATTTGTGAGAAGTTTTTTGATTATTAATTCTATCTCAGATTTTTTTTTAACATCTTCTTTGTCAGTTTTCATCATCTAGGAATTTGTCCATTGCATGTGGATTGTTTAGTATGGTAACGTACAATTAATTGTTCATAGTCTTCTCTTATAACCCTTTTTTATTTCACAGAGAATGCCCTCTCTCTCAATCTCTGTTTTCTTCTCAGTAAATCCAGTTAAAACTTTGTCAACTCTTTATTTTCAAAGAATAAACTTTAGTTGTTGTAACCATACCTCAGAACTACATACTGTTTAAAATACAACCTATGAGAAATTGTACTAGTTACCAAGCATGCTTAGATATAGCCTTAAGAAAAACATGTACTAGCAACACACCTCTGGAGGAGAGGACGATAGACGTCCTTAAAGCCCAGCTGCTGGGGATTCCTGGCTCACTCAGTACGAATGCCACCTGCTTCATTTTTCCATTATCTCCCCTTCCCCAGAGAGCATCAGCAGTTAGTCAGACAATCCTTTCATTTGGGCTTGCTCACTATAGGTCATGTACTATATGACCAGACATGTTTTGCCTTTCTTCTTACATATGTACAAGACTCATGGTAAATGTGTAATCTACCCTGGCTTTGTTGATTGTTATTCACTTTCTAATAAATATGAGACTGAGGAGTTGTTTGGGGCGACAGTCTTTTCCACTGTTGCCCTCTCCTCCCATCTCTTGCAGCTGACTTGTTTGTGCCTCATTCTTCTCCCATGCGCCATCGGGAGGTGGCAAATTATGATATTTAATTTTATCGTTTTTCTCTTCTGTTTTTCTTTTATTTCTACTCTATTTACTATCCCCTTCCTTTAGTTTGCTTCTCTTTTTCTAGTTTGTTATAATAATATAATTATATATAATATATATAAGATTATAATAATCTTAGATTATTGATTTTAGATTTATCTTTTTTTAAAATGTAAGTGTTTACAGCTACAAATTTCCCTCTAACCACTGCTTTAGTTACATCCTATAATTTTATTATGACATGTTGTCCTTGACATTCATGTGAAAATACTTTCTATTTTCTTTTGTGATTTCTTTTTGACGCATTGATTAGCTAGGACCATGTACTTTGAACCTCAAAAAAAAAAATATGATTTGTTTCTAATTTAATTCTATTCTGGTTAGAGAACATACTTTTTATGATGTACATAATTTCAATTTCATGTGGTCTTTCAAAGGCTTAACAATCTAGTTTATTTTTGAGAATATTTCATGTGAATTTGGGAAGAATTTGTTTTCTGTTTTTTCTAAGTCCAGTGGTCTATAAATTTAAGTCTAGCTGGCTTATAGTGCTACTCAAGTCTTCCACTTATTTGATGACTTTCTTTCTAATTTGCTTATCTATTATCAAAAGTGGGGTACTTAATTATCTAATTATTATTATTAAATTGTATATTTCCCTTTTCAAAAATGTCAAAGCTAAAATAAGTTAATACTTTATAATGAATCAGAAGAATAAACAATCATTGGCACCAAGGGATTGTTATATTTCTTTGAAGGATCAGGTAATCCTTTTATTTTGTTTGTTCACTTGTTTGTTTTATTCAAATATAATTAATATATAACAGTATATTAGTATTGGGTGTACAATGTAGTGATTCAACAATTCTATACATTACTCAGTGCTCATCATGATAAATGTACTTTAATTCCCTTTACCTGTTTCACCCATCCTCCCATCCACCACCCTTCTGGTAACCACCAGTTTGTTTTCTATATTTAAAAATCTGTTTTTTTTGTTTGTCTCCTTTTTTCTTTGTTCATCTGTTTCTTAAATCCCACATATAAGTGAAATCATATGGTATTCGTCTTTCTCTGACTGACTTATTTCACTTAACATTATACCCATTATGTCCATCCATGTCACTACAAATAACAAGATTTCATTCTTTTATGGCTGGCTAATATTCCATTATATATATACCACTTATTCTTTATTCATCCATATATGGATGGACATTTGGTCTACTTCCATAATTTGGGTATTATAAATAATGCTGCAATAAACATAGGGGTGCATTTATCCCTTTGAATTGCTGGTTTTGTATTCTTTGGGTAAATACCCAGTAATGCAATTACCAAATCATAGGGTAGTTCTATTTTTCACTTTTTGAGGAAGCTCCATACTGTTTTTCACAGTGATTGCACCAGTTTACATCTGCACCAACAATGTGCAAGTGTCCTTTTTTCTCCATATTCTCACCAACCCCTGTTGTTCCTTGATGGTTTTTTTTATTATTTTAGTGATTCTAACAGGTGTGAGGTGATATCTTACTGTTATTTTAATCCACATTTCCCTGATGATGAGTGATGTTGAGCATCTTTTCATGTGTCTATTGGCCATCTGTATGTCTTTTTGGAAAAAAATCTATTCATGTTCTATGCTTTGTTTTAATTGGTTTATGTTCCATTTTGGTCTTGAGTTGTATAAGTTTTTATATATTTTGGATATTAACCCTTTACCTGATACCTTCTCTCATTCAGTAGATTTTTTTGTCTTATTGATTGTTTCTTATGCTGTGCAAAAGCTTTTTATTTTGATATAGTTCCAATAGTTTAATTTTGCTTTTGTTTCCCTTGCCAAAGGAGACACATCTAGAAATATGTTTCTATGGCTAATGTCAAAGAGAATACTGCCTGTGTTTTCTTCTAGGCATTTTATGGTTTTAGGTCTTATATTAGGTCTTTCATCCATTTTGAGTTTATTTTTGTGTATAACGTAAAAAAGTTGTCCAGTTTCATCCTTTTGCATGTAGCTGTCCAGTGTTCCCAGCATTTGTCAAAGAAACTATCTTTTTCCCTTTTGTATATTCTTGCCTCCTTTGTTGTAGATTAATTGACCATAAAAGCGCGGATCTATTTCTGGACTCTCCATTCTGTTCCATTGTCTTTATCTATTTTTTGTGTCAGTATCATACTGTTTTTATCAGGTAATGCTTTTTAAGAGACCTTTATATATTCATCTTAAAAAATAATCCTAGACTTAATGTGCTAATTATTTCACAATATAGACATATATATATATATATATATATATATATATATATATATGTTGTACACCTGAAACTAATACAAAGTTATATGTCAATTCTATGTCAATTTTTAAAAATAAATGAATAAACAGGGAATGGAAAAATGTAAAAAAAAATCTTTAAAACAGCATCTAATATGCTCTGTTTTTAAATTACATGTTCACCTATTTGTCAATAACCTAGACATCTGAATCTTTAGCTATTGTGACATAAACCTTAAGTATATATAAGCCACATATCTATTTCTCTCAACTGGACTGTTATAAAAGCAAACAAACTACCTAACAAATGCTTGTAATTATGTTATTACCCAATTACCTAACATTTTATTCATCACTCAACAGACCTTTTACTTTTTGAATAAAGTAGTGTTCTTAATTTCTACAGAAGTAATTTCAAACTTCTTGTTCTAGTTTGAAACACTTATATTTACCCCAATACCAATTCTCCTCATGTTTTCTTAAAGAACTGGTAGTATCTTTACTGGTCATATATATATTTTTTTACCTTTTGTCTAAAAGGTAATAAACACAGATTTAGTCATAGATATAATTTGCACCTTCTTTTTAAGGATAATGTGATGTAATTTTTGAAACTAGACTTGAACTAATTTAGAATAATGGGTTTTCTCTTAAAACTTCTTTACAATTGTAGACTTTAATTCCTACTAATCTGTATTAATTCCACACCTCAGAGTTTGTGTGTCATTCTTTTTGACTGAGAATATAGCTTTCTAATTGGAATTGAGGAGAAGTACTAGATTAGAAGAATGGTGAGAAAATTAAAAACCTCTCTTTCCTTACACTTTTCCTCCTTGTCAACTTGCTGAAAATATTTCCAATGAGAAGGATGAATAGATGAGAAATGAATAGCTTTACTGTTCTACTAAGAAAGAGTCAAGCTCATAAAAAATAACTTGCAAAACTGTGAGGTCATCACCTTTTTAACATGTTCTAGTTTTAATGAGGCAGAAGCATAGAAGAATAACACTTAGATTTAAAATAGCCAAAAGCATTCATTGTCACATTTTTTTTTTCTTGGAAAGCAGAAAATGTGTGGTACACAGTTAAAACAACAAACCTGTTTTATGAGTTCTGATGCATTTCTAAATATAGCCACATCATTGTTTGGTTGATGTTGAAATACCAATTTTTATATCTAGGAATTAGAATCATTGTCATTCTTAAGAAGCTTTTCTTGAAAATATTTAGCAAAATTTTTCAAATAGAAATAGCACTGCTTTTAAATGAATTTTAGTAGCTCTTTAATTTATTTCAATGTAGCACACTTGATATACAAAAAAAAGTCTTTTATAGAATACTTTTAAAATGTGGATGAAATTACATCCACCAAACTTTCAACTTATGTCACTTCTAGTGATATATCCTAAAAGTGCACTTCCTTATTTTTCTTTAAAGATTTGATTTATTTATTTGAGTGAGAGAATGCATGCACCAGGGGGATGAGCAGGTTCTGCTGACTGCAGAGCCTGACTCAGGGCTCAGTCCCATGACCCTGAGATCATGACTTGAGTCAAAATTAAGAGTGTGGCGTTTACCCGACTGAGCTACCTAGGTGGCCCCTAAAGATGCACTTCTATGATTACAAAAAATTCAGACACACAGGGCACCTGGGTGGCTCAGTGGGTTATGCCTCTGCCTTCGGCTCAGGTCATGATCCCAGGGTCCTGGGATCAAGGTCCACATTGGGCTCTCTGCTCAGCAGGAAGACTGCTTCCCTCTCTCTCTCTGCCTACCTCTCTTCCTTCTTGTGATCTCTCTCTCTCTGTGTGTCAAATAAATAAATAAATAAAAATCTTTAAAAAAAATTCAGGTGCACAAAGTTATTCTTTGGACTATCTAGAATCACAAAATACTGAAAACAAGCTAACTGCTGTTTAAAGGAAAATGGTTGAGTAACCTATGCTGCATTCATACAATGGAACACTATACATCTATAAAAAAGAATGAGAAAGATTTCTGTGAACTAATATCAAGTAATTTCCAAGGTATGCTGCTAAGTTAAAAAAAAAAATCAAACCACAAATGACTATTTATAATGTGTTAATCTCTCTGTAACAAAACTTAAGTGGATGTCACAAACACATGTGGCTGCTTATTTGTGACAAAAGAAAAAAAATGACAAATACAAACCAGAGACTGAAGAGAATTTTTATTTATATGGAGGTTGGTGGGAGAAGGATGGAAAGAAGGTAGAATGGGAATATTACAGCAAGGATGAGAGGGAAGTGACACTTTTTTAAATATACCTTTTTGTATTGTTCTGTCTCTTAGAACCATAGGAATAGTTTATATACATTTCACATACTCTAAAAATTAAATAATTCAAAATAAATGGGATGTGAAGAAAATTCAAAATGGAATATAATCCCAAAGAAATGGAACTAACTTTATAATAAGCAAACAAAATATCTACATTGAAGGAGTGGGAAAGGAAAGAACTAACTTAAGTAACTTTGGAAAACAATATCTTGGATGAATATTGTAAGACTAACACAAAAAGAATCATAAATACTGAAATCTCATCAGTAAATTTATTTCTCACAACTTGGAAACAATTATATCTGTACACTAGAATTAAAGTAATAAGTAAATACATTATAGATACTTAGACTTGAACTTGACAATATTGGGAAAATTACAAATAAGGAAAATGGGAAGAGCCAATATTAATCCTGTGTACTGGATTAGAATCCATGATCTCAGTATGAACACATATTTTTAGAGAGCTGACGGATAGATTATAGATACATAGGTAGATAGATATTTATATGGATATAATAGATACAGATATGGATATAAATATGAGTATGGGATAGATACACAAGTATAAAAATACAAGAGTGTGTATATTGTGCCTGTGTGTGTGTGTGTGTGTGTGTGTGTGTGTGTGTGTTTCTTAGCCTGAACACTGAGAGGACCTAGAAATAATGACTTCTTATAGTAAAATTCATGTTTAAGGCCTTTGCTTGATTTCTAAATACTATTATTTAAAAAAGAAAGAAACCTGGACATCTTGCAGAAGTGTTTGATTACAAGGCTGGGACAGAAAAAAAAAATACAAGAAGAAATAGAAGATGAACTTCGTTGTGGGACCACAGTGAAAAGAAATATTAGAGAGGAAGGAAGGGACGGAGGAAGGGAGAAGGAAATAGAAGAAGAAGGAGGGAGGGAATAAGGGAAAATGGAAAAGAGAGGGAATTTGGTAAAAAAACACAGGATAGCAGTTAGTTATCCAAAATAACTAAATAAATGTTGATGTCTTTAAATTATAACCCATAGAGTCAAATAAAATTTATCAGCCCATACTGATATAAATGAATAATCAAATAAGTATGTAGAAAGAAAGACAGTTTTCACTTTTAAAATTGCAGTTAACAAAGGTAAAAGAAAAGACAAATTAAAGCAACCATTAGGCAAAAACCTTAGTAATCATATGCACACAAGATCCAGTCATGAATAATAATATTAGCAGAAATTTGAAGAAAAACAACAAACAATCTCCCTCAAAATATATGTTAAATAAGCAGGGAAAGCTAGTAACTTTAGAATAGAGAGATAAACCAAAACACCTTAAGAGAGTGGTGAAGGTCAACATCATCATTAATAAGATATATGACATCCTATATCTCAAAATTTAATGCAGAGAAATGGTACAACCTCATTTTGTTATTCTTCAAAAAAATGTAAAAATTTCACCTACTCATAAAAAATTAGACAAACATAGAGCAAAGGCCATTCATTAATATAAGTGAACAGGAGCACCAGGATGGCTCAGCTGTTGAGTATCCGACTCTTGGTTTTGGCTCAGGTCATGATCTCAAGGGTCCTGGGATCAAGCTCCACTTGGCTGTGTTCAGCAGGGAGTCTGCTTTAAGATTATCTTCCTCTGCCCCTCCCCCCATTCATGCTTATGCTCTCTCTCTTTCTCTCTGTGTGTCTCTCTCTCACAAATAAATAAACCTTTAAAAAAATAACTGAAATTAATCTTCAAAACTGTGGAAGTGTGGGGCACCTTGGTGCCTCAGGTTAAGTGGCCAACTCTTGATTTGGGCTCTGATCATGACCTTAGGGTGGTGAGATAAAGCCCTGCATGGACCTCTGTACTCATTGGGGAGTCTGCTTGAGATTCGTTCCCTCTCCTCTGCCCTTCCACCTACTTGTGTGCTCTTTCTCTCTCCTTAAAATAAATAAATAAATAAACAAATCTTTTAAAAAAATGTGAAAATGTGAAAAAAAAAGGAAGGGCAGAGGAAAAGTTATAGACTGCAAGAAAGGAACATGATATCCTGCTAGGATCCTCGAACATTAAAGAAAAAAAAAAAAAGACATTAGTGGAAAAGCTGTTGAAGCCAAATAATATTTTGGAGTTAGACAGTAGCATTATACTAATGTAAATTTCCTGTTTTGGACAATTATAGTTATTCAAGATGTTAAACAACTAGAGAAGGCTTGGTGAAGGACTTATGAAAACCCTACTGTTTTTGCTGCTCTTCTGTAAGTTTAAAGTTAATCCAAAATATAACTTAAAAAAAAACATAATATCAAAAAGAGGAGAAAAAGAAAAGTCATAAATCTAGGCAAAAAACTGACATTTATTTGGTCTTATTTGCTTTCTCTAGGGAGCCGAGAGCCATGTGTTTATGGAGTTTTTACTTAAGAGATAAGAGATATCCTGGGTAAACAGACAAAGTAGGGAAAGAATCAGACATTATACAGGCATATCTCATTTTATTGTGCTTCATTTTATTACACTTTACAGAAGCTTTGCTTTTTACAATGAAGATTTCTGGCAACCTTGTGTAGAGCAAGTCTGTTATCAGCACCATTTTTCCAAAAGCATTTGCTCACTTCATGTGTCTATGTCACATTTGGTAATTCTCATGATATTTCAAATTTTTCATTATTCCATTTGTTATGGTGATCTGTGAGGAGTGATCTTCGATGTTCCTGCTACAATTATTTTGGGGTGCCACAAACCATGCTCATACAAGATGGCAAATTTAATCAATGTGTGTGTTCTGACTGCTCCACCAATTGGCTATTCTCCATCTCTCCTTCTCCTGCAGCCATTCTATTCCCTGAGATAAAACAATATTGAAATTAGACCACTTAAAAACTCTATAATGACCTCTAAGTATTCAGGTGAGTGGAAGAGTCACACATCTCTCGTTTTAAGTCAAAAGCTAGACATGATTAAGCTTAGTGAGGAAAGGATGTCAAAAACAAATATCAGCTGAAAGCTAGGCCTTTTGCACTTCTTGTGCCAGTTAGTCAAGTTGTGAATTCAAAGGAAAAGTTCTCAAAGAAAGTTGAAAGTGCTACTTTAGTAAACTTATGGATAATAAAAATCAAAACAGCCCTATTGCTGATATGGAGAAAGTTCTGAGTGGTCTGGATAGAAAATCAAATCAGCCACAACATTCCCTTTAGTCAAAGTCTCATCCAGACCAAGCTCTTAACTTTCTTCAATTTTTGTGAAAGCTGAGAAGAAGAAGAAGAAGAAGAAGAAGAAGAGGAAGAAGAAGAAGAAGAAGAAGAAGAAGAAGAAGAAGAAGAAGAAGAAAATTAAAGCTAGCAGAAGTTAGTTCAGAATATTTAAGAAAAGTCATCTCCATATCAGAAAGGTGCAAGTGGGAGCAGCAAGTGCTGATGTGGAAGCTGCAGCAAGTTATTCAGAAGATCCAGCTCAAAGAATTGATGAAGGTGGATGTACTGAACAACAGATTTGCAGGCTATACAGAACAGTCTTAAACTGGAAGAAGATGAAAGCTAGGACTTTTCATAGCTACAGAAAATCACTCCCTGGCTTCAAAGCTTCAAAGGATAGGCTGATTTTCCTGTTAGGGGATAAGGCAGCTGGTTACTTTGAAGATTTTATTTATTTATTTATTTATTTATTTATTTATTTATTTATAACTGAGAAAAAGAGAGAGAGAGAGAGAGAGAGAGGAATGAGAGTACACTTGGGAAATGGACAGAGGAGGAAGAACAAGGAGATTCTGCACTATGCATGGAGTCTCATGTGGGGCTCAACTTAGGGCTCTGTGTGGGGCTCCATCTCAAGACCCATGAAATCATGACCTCAGCTGAAATCAAGAAGACATTCAACCAAAGCCAAAATAAACTTTTGGGACTTCATCAAAATCAAAAGCTTCTGCACAGCAAAGGAAACAGTCAACAAAACAAAGAGGCAACCCACAGAATGGGAGAAGATATTTGCAAATGACAGTACAGACAAAAGATTGATATCCAAGATCTATAAAGAACTCCTCAAACTCAACACACACAAAACAGATAATCATATCAAAAAATGGGCAGAAGATATGAACAGACACTTCTCCAATGAAGACATACAAATGGCTATCAGACACATGAAACATCACTAGCCATCAGGGAGATTCAAATTAAAACCACATTGAGATATCACCTTACACCAGTTAGAATGGTCAAAATTAGCAAGACAGGAAACAACATGTGTTGGAGGGGATGTGGAGAAAGGGGAACCCTCTTACACTGTTGGTGGGAATGCAAGTTGGTGCAGCCTCTTTGGAGAACAGTGTGGAGATTCCTTAAGAAATTAAAAATAGAGCTTCCCTATGACCCTGCAATTGCACTACTGGTTATTTACCCCAAGGATACAGATGTAGTGAAAAGAAGGGCCATCTGTACCCCAATGTTTATAGCAGCAATGGCCACGGTTGCCAAACTGTGGAAAGAACCAAGATGCCCTTTAACGGACGAATGGATAAGGAAGATGTGGTCCATATACACTATGGAGTATTATGCCTTCATCAGAAAGGATGAATACCCAACTTTTGTAGCAACATGGATGGGACTGGAAGAGATTATGCTGAGTGAAATAAGTCAAGCAGAGAGAGTCAATTATCATATGGTTTCACTTATTTGTGGAGCATAACAAATAGCATGGAGGATATGGGGAGTTAGGAGAAGGCAGTTGGGGGAAATTGGAAGGGGAGGTGAACAATGAGAGACTATGGACTCTGAAAAACAATCTGAAGTGTTTGAAGAGGCGGGGGTGTGGGAGGTTGGGGGAACCAGGTTGTGGGTATTAGAGAGGGCACAGATTGCATGGAGCACTGGGTGTGGTACAAAAACAATGAATAGTTATGCTGAAAATAAATTTTAAAAAATGATAAAAAAAAAAAAAAAAGAAGACATTCAACCAGCTGAGCCACCCAGGTGCCCTGCAGCTGGTTACTTTAAGTTTGGAGCCAGTGCTTTTCTACTATTATGAAAATCCTAGGGCCTTCAGAAACATGCTAAATCTATTGTGCCTGTGCTCTATCAATGGAATTGCAAGGCCTGGGTGACAGCACATCTTTCTACAACATGGTTTACTGAATAGTTTAATCCAGTTGAGACCTACTGCTCAGTAAAAAGATTCCTTTCAAAATATGATTGCTTATTGATAATTCACCTGGTCACCCAAGAACTCTAATGGAGATGCAAAATGAGGTTAAATTTGCTTTCATGGCTGCTACCATGACATGCATTCTATAGCCTATAGATTTAGGAGTAATTTTAAGTCTTACTATTTAAGACCTACATTTCATAAGGGTATGGCTGCCATAGATAGTGATTCCTCTGATGGACCTGGGCAAAGTAAATTGAAAAGTTTCTGGAAGGGATTCACCATTCTAGATGTCATTAAGAACATTTATGATTCATAGGAAGAGGTCAAAATATCAATTTAAGAGGAGTTTTGAAGAAGTTGATCTTAATCCCCATGGATGACTTTAAGGGGTTCAAGACTTCAGTGGAAGAAGTAAATGCAGATGTGGTGGGTATGGCAAGAGAACTAGAATTAGAAATGGAAATCAAACATGTGACTGAATTTTTGCAACCTCATGATCAAACTTGGGCAGATGAGATGGTTCTTACAGCTGAGTGAAGAAGGAGGGTTTTTTTGTTTTGTTTTGTTTTTTTGAGATGGAATCTACCCCTGATGAAGACCTTGTGAGGATTGTTGAAATGACAACAAAGGATTGAGAATAATGCTACAAACTTAGTTGATAACACAGCAGTAGATTTTGAGAAGATTGACTCTCATTTTGAAAGAAGTTCTACTGTGGGTAAAGTTGTCAAACACCATTGCATGCTACAGAGAATTTGAATATGAAAGAAAGAGTCAATGTGGCTAACTTCATTATTGTATTTTAAAAAATTGCCACAGCTATCCTGACTTTCTAGCAATCCCTACCCTGAGCAGTCAGCAGTCAGCAGCCATCTGCATTGAGGCAAGATACTCCACCAGCAAAAACATTATGATTCACTGAAAGCTGAGATGTTAATTAGCATTTTTAAAAAATAAAACATCTTTTAGATATGTATATTGGCAGTTTTTAAAGATATAATGCTATTACATACTTAATAAACTCTTATATAGTGTAAACACAAATTTTATATGCACTGGGAAACCAAAAATTAATTAGGATCACTGTATTTAAATATTTGGTGTATTGGGGTAGCCTGAAATCCTCAATATCTCTGAGATATGCCTGTATCATAAATTTTTATCACTTAAATGGGAGTACTAGATAACTTTGCACACTGCATAGGGAGATAGTGGTGATATTTTCCTGCCTCTGCTTTGTTTGTGGGTGGGTGGAAAACAAAAACAAATAAACAAAATAAAGACTCAAACAACACGAAGAAAAGTGGGGAAAAAAAAATCTGACCTCGTGCAGTCCTCACAATGAGAAATGTCAAGAAATGTCAACAGAAGAAATTTAAAGTGGCCTCAAGTTGATAATATCCAAAGCTCATGACACAACTAGACACTTTTAAAATATAGGCCTGAAAGAATTGGCAGAGATAGATGTACAAGAACAACACCAAAAAGAAGTAAAACAATACAAAAATTGCAAATAACCTTGCAAACAAAGCACTTAAAATGAGAACTAACAGATATGTATATTTTATTTTATTTTATTATTATTTTTTAAAGATTTTATTTATTTGTCAGAGAGAGAGAGAGAGAGCACAAGCAGAGAGAACAGCAGGCAGTGGGAGAAGCAGACTCCCTCCTGAGCAAGGAGCCCCACATGGACTTGATCCCAGGATCCCAGGATTATGACCTGAGCTAAAGGCAGATGCTTAACCAACTGAGCCCCCCAGGAATCCCTGTAGAGTGTATATTAAATACAAAATATATTTTTAATTATATAAATTACATAAAAATATAAAATATAAAACACACACTTAATATATTCAGACAATGGAATATTATCCATGCAAAAGGGAATTGAGCTATCAAGCCATCAAAAGACACAGAGAAACTTTAAATGCATATTGCTAAGTGAAAGAAACCAATCTGAAAGGGCTATATACTGTATGATTCTAACTGTATGACATTCTTGAAAAGTTAAACTGTGGAGATAGTTAAAAGATCAATGGTTGCCAGGGATTTGGGGTGAGAGATGACTAGATTGAGCACAGAGCATTCTTAGGGCAATGAAACTACTCTCTGTGATAATACAAAGATAGAGATATGTCACTATAAATTTGTTCTTACCCATAGAATGTACAACACCCATGTAATGTACACCATAGACTCCAGATGCTAAGGATGTGTCATTTTAGGGTGACCGGTTGTTACACATTGCCACTCTAGCCCAGGATTTTGATATTGGGAAATATTGCAAATGTAGAGGCAAAGGGAATATGGGAAATCTAATTTCCTCTCAATTTTGCTATGAACTTAAAATAACTTTATAAAATTAAATTCTCTCTTAAAATTATTTGATGTGTTCAGAGACATAAGAGATAACCTTGAAAGTACAATAAAGGAAGAAATAGGTATCAAAAAGATAAGATAATTTTGAAAAATAATCAAATAGAACTCTATAAACTCTAATAGAACTGAAAATAAGCTCTTAAAATGAGTAACTCAGTAGGCTGGACCAAGAGAGAACTAGTGAAGTAATTACACAGGAAGAATGATGATATAATTTGTGGACATCAGAAAAATAAAGATTTCAGGCAAAGCCATCCAAAATTTTACATGATATATGGAAAATTACATTTAAGAAATGCTAGTGTAGCTGTAGTGTGTGGTTCAGTGGGAGAATAGCAATACTCAAGGGAGTCCTCTTTCTATGGTCTACTATAATGATGAAGCTAATGAAGGCAATATATCAGTGTTGTAACAGTGGAGAGGCTGTTTCATGCTTGTTCCCATTGTATTCTGATGGAATTGAAACAGCAAGCATAATTTAACTTCCCTCTAATTTGAAATTTAAGACAGAAAAATAAAGAAAATCTTATTGTCTTCTGAATAACCAATATTAGAATACTCCTTTAGTTAAAAAACAAATCATAAGAGACTCTTAATCTCAGGAAATAAACTGAGGGTTGCTGGGGATTCGGGGTGGGGAAGGGATAGGGTGGCTGGGTGATGGACATTGGGGAGGGTATGTGCTATGGTAACTGCTGTGAATTGTGTAAGACTGATGACTCACAGACCTGTACCGCTGGGACAAATAATACTTATAAATTAATTAAAAAATATCAAAATGGTTGCTCTTTGCTGGTGAAGTAACATATAACACCTTCACTGTTACCACTCATAATCAGTTCCCAAACTAACTTTTGTATTGTCCAGGGCCTGTCATACTCACACATTCCACAGTGAATTCATAAGGAATCCATGAACTCATTATTCTTTCTAAGGTTGGACAGCACTTAACCTAATACATTCCTTCTTACCTTTTAATTACTGGTTCTTTATCTGCTAAGTCAATCAGTTCAGATGATCCTTTTCCCATATTTTAAAAATATTTAAGAACTTAGGTCATTACCCAACATGTTTTTTAAGATTTTATTTTTAAGTAATCTCTATACCCAACATGGGGCTCAAACCACAAAACCCAAAGTCAAGAATCACATGCTCCAGGGCGCCTGGGTGGCTCGGTGGTTTAAGCTTCTGCCTTCAGCTCAGGTCATGGTCTCAGGGTCCTGGGATCGAGCCCCTCATCGGACTCTCTGCTCAGCAGGGATTATGCTTCCCCCCCTCTCTCTGCCTGCCTCTCTGCCTACTTCTGATTTCTCTCTGTCAAGTAAATAAATAGAAAATCTTAAAAAAAAAAAAAAAGAATCACATGCTCCAACAACTGAGCCAGCCAGGTGTCCCATTACCCATGTTTTGTATAGCTAGATAACTAGAGGTCAGGCATTGGCCACCTAGATACTAGGGATAAAACAAGAATGAAATTTTTTTGAAAAAAGTAAAGTAATATTTATTTAATTCATTTTAATTTAAAACATTAGAAACATTGAGAACTAAGGTATTATATTTATTTTTTAAAAAAACTTACCAAGCATAGCATCAGCAGTCTTTGCCTTTTTTTTTATATAACGAATTACAAAGGAATTATCTTTCATATGCCTTTCTATACTTATATCAGCTTCCAAACATTTTATGCTACGTGTTTCAAAGCCATGCAATACCTTCTAGGGTGTCTTTAATGTGAAGTTTTTGCCAGTGTCACTCCCTGTGGGACATCTTCATCCTTTTCAACACAATCATGTTCCTCATTTTTGCCCATATGTTCACTTGTCTAACTTTGTTTAGTCAATCTGGCAGCATAACTAGAATCTCCTGAAGAGTGCCATTGTCAACATTCCCACACCCCACTCTTTCTCATATAATTCCACTTGTGTTTGTTGTGAATTTTATTTCTGGTCGATTTATCACTTTTCTTTCTTTTCTTTTTCTTTTTCTTTTTTTTTCTTTCTTCCTTTATTTTTTTCTTTTTTGCTGTATTTTCATATTTGTGGGCCAACTTCCTTTTTTATCATCCATGTTGGAAAATGTCACTGGGGTTTATCACAGGGAGGGAAGGAGACAATCCAGCTATACACTCTGAAGACAGTGTGTGAACTGATTAACATGCACAAAGACCAGTTCTTTTTAGACTTCAAGAGAACAGTGACGTAAGTGCTCACAGATCCCTTTATATATCTATTATTTGCTTACTGACTTGTGGACTAAAGAGGTGGCAATGAATTTTGTACTTCACCATTTCTCACATGTAATGCCCAATGGTAACTAAAAATTGGACCATGTTGTTAGAAGATTTGCATTATTTAACTACACCATAATAACTGAAATTCATCCTTCTCAGAGTCATTTAAAGCCAATTGTTGGCTGTAATTTCTACAGCAGAAAGGAATGTGAGATACAGTAAAAATGTAATATTTCATAAACAGTTTCCAATATGGATTAATAAACAGGATATTTATAGAATCTTGATGAGATTACTATGCTATATGTGTGCCTATAGAGAGCAGAATAGTGATTTCAAAAGTTGAATATAATTAGTATATGTTAACTACTTCACTTTTGATGTAATAAGATTACGATAGTTACTATCAGTCAAATATTATTAAAAATAGTAGGTAGGGGGCGCTCAGTGGGTTGGGGCCTCTGCCTTCGGCTGCAGTCGTGATCCTGGGGTCCTGGGATTGGGTCCTGCGTCGGGCTCTCTGCTTGGCGGGGAGCCTGCTTCCCTTCCTCTCTCACTCTGTGTGCCTCTTTGCCTACTTGTGTTCTCTGTCTGTCAAATAAATAAATAAAATCTTTTAAAAAATAGTATGTATTCAACTCATAAAAATCAAAACAATCTGTATTTTTAAGTGAGTTAAGGCTAAGACTGTAACTACCTATTATGGATTAATTAACTGGAACATTTTGATGACATTGATGGCAGCTTTCTTATAGTCTAGTTCAATAAGTGAGAATACATTGACACTAAAATCTTAATTGATCTTTCAATAGGGTATACACTATTAAATACATCATATTGCTCATACTCAAATATTCAATTTAAGTCATTGGCCATATAAGGTTTCTCTAAGTGTGTAACAGCTGGCATGTATTCCAAATTAAAATTTTTGTTTTCTCCTCTCAAAAATCCACTTAGTCATAAAATACACTCATGTAATAATTGCTAACTCTTCATAAAATACACATCTTTAATATCAAAAAGCCTTTTATGTGTGAGTTGTAAAACAATATACAGAAATATTGTTTAGTAAAAACAGTTGTTTCAGTTTAAATGTGGTAGGATCAGGCATGTGAAAGACATTTCGTGCCTTTGTTTTAAATTGGCTTGGTTTAAATTCAGCATGATATATGACCACAGATAATATTTGCTGGAAAAATAAACAAGCTAAAGGTCAGAAAGAGAATGGGAATCTCCTCCATGCAGAAGGATGTGCAGCAGTTAGGAACTATAATGGGACAGTAGGGATTTGCAGTAATGAGGATTTAGCCCTTTTACTCTATCTTCTACTTACAGCCTTTCAGCAAGTTATGTGTGGACTAGTGGGCCCAGGCAGGCAGGATTTAGCTGCTACCTGTGAGGATACAGTCCTGGCATTTGGTGTAAGTGACAGCCTCTGTACCCTGTGAGCACAAGCGATTTACTATTCCTATGAGATGAAGTGGCTGAAGCAGACTCTGGCAGAATATGGGTGAGACAGGGTGGTTCCAGCTATTTTTATGTAAATCAAGGCACAAAGGAGATAAGGAAGCAGGAGAAATGCAGAAGCAACTTTCTTTCTTTTCTTCTTTTTCTGTTCTTGTCTGTATCACTCCAGAACCACCAGCTCACCCCAGCCTCTGGCTTCATTTGGCTTGTAAGAACAAGGCTCCCATAACCTTCTGAAAGTGCCAGGCTCAAGTAATTGGTGTTCCTTTCATAGTCACCTGAACCCCAGATCTGAGGGGCTTCTTCTCTGAGATCTTTATGTACCTAAAGTTATTTTAATCAGTGAAGTTTGAATTTGATCTAATAAATACTGTACTTAAAATACATTAAGGAGTTGGAAATTATGTGTGTGTGTGGGAGTGTGTGTGTAGAGTTTATTCAATAACAATTTAGGGATGTAAAAATTGGTACCAAAGGATCAGATGAAAGAATAGAAATTAAATTCTTTTGGGAAATAAATGTAAAGGGGGCAGTGGACATATTTTTAACAAACCTTACTGAATTACTCAACACTTCAAAGTAAATACAGTTATACTTAGACACTTTGATAAAAATAAAAACTAAAATATCAATTCAGGAAACTAATTGCAAACAATGAAGTCTAATTACCCTAAATAACAGGAAATAAAATATTAAATATAATAATCTGGAACATATTCCCATTGAATTAAAAAATAAGATCCTGTTAGCTGTTCTTAATAATACTTTTAATACTATTGGGCTGGAGGGAACTTAGCTAATACTATAAAACAAGAAAATTTTCAAATTAGCACATTGTGAGAAAGTAGCTAAGAACCAGGTTGTATATTACAATTTTATAATCACAGTTAACCAAACAGCAAACATAATACAATTGCAAATGCTTATGGATACAACACCTTGGTCAGAGCTGTTAACATTGTCTTTACTTCAATTGAATTATGTCTAATTTTGGAACTACCCATGTTAAATTTAACCATCACCTGACAGACCTTTAAGAAAAAGCATACTATGATTTGACAGTAAAACAAAAAACTTGGGAACAGTAGTGGGTGCTTACATCTAATATAGTAAAACATATTTATTGTTTGAATAATGTCTACAATTTCCTTACAAGGGAAAAACACAACAGTCTATGGGACTTGAGAAAAGAAGAAACACTCTGATACCTGCAACTATGTTATAGCTTGTCATTTATATATAAGCCAAATGATGTCTTATTATAAGCTCTGTGGTATAAGAGAAAAGAAATTGCCTACTCCTTGGAATAGATGAAAAATAAAATCAAAACTAAGAGAGTTGACCAATTTATGACTTGTATATCACTCTTGTCAAAGAAACCAGTATTAATTTGATAGAAAGTTCCTGTTCCTTTTGAACAGACTATTTCACTTCCGGAAATACATGATTCAAATGAGAAAAGGTGAAATTAGGGATTCAGAAAAGGCTTTCTGAAAAAAGCTTTAGTGTACGTCAGCATTCCCAGAAAGTATGTTGCCAGTCCTAAAGATATCAAGATCATCATCAGAGGTTACAAAAACTATTACTTCATTGTGATTTTATTATTATGTATAATTTTAAGCTGCAGAAGAATTAGGCCATCCCCAAAGATTTTATCATGAGGGGGAAAAAAAGTTTGGATAAATGCTAAGAAGGAAAAGTAGGCAAATGTAATAAGGAATAGTCATAGAAAATATAATTAACACTATATTTAATAATTGAATTTGTATTCAAAATATTTCCCACAGTTAAAACTGTAGAATAAGATGGTTCAAATGTTGATTTCTGTGTAATATTTAAGGATGAGAAATTATCCTTAAAAAACTCATAAGAAAAGAATGCTACCAAATTCATACATATTATAAAGCCAACTTTACTCTCTTTTTAAAGCTAGGATGGGCATTACAGGGAAAGAAGAGGATAGATATCTCTCATGAATTCAGACACAGAATTTTTTACCATATAGCAAATCAAATTTGGCAACACACAAAAATATGATACAACATGACAAAATATCCAAAGATTAAATCATATTTTAATGTTTCAAGTTTAATTAAAATATTTCATCACACTGAAAAAAGGAGGAGGAGGAAGAGGAGAATGAGGCGGAGGAGGAGAAACAACCATAGCCATTAAGGACTGAATGACAAGTGATTACATTTAAAATAACCACACATTTTCACTTTTAACAGTTCTAATTATAGTTGTGCCAATTCTGGAGAGAGAGAGAATCCAGGTGCTTCTTATTTTCAGATTGTGTAGCAGAAATAGAGAAAAAAAGGTCTATATATGTCCATACCTATCTCTATGTAGATAGACACTCAGATTTGAAAAAAATTTGGAAAATATATTTCCCCACTAATTTTATAGGTCCAAAGACATTATGTAGTTAATATTTGTGTGTGTGTGTTTAAATTCACTTAAATTTACCCTATACACAATTGAGATTCTTTATCTATGGACTTATATCCTATCGGTCATAAAAATGTGTAGTATTAACTTATGTTTTTCTTTGCCATTTGTTAAAATAATATAGTGTGTAGAGTATGGACCCAAATCTCAGTCCACATTGTGCAAACTTAGGCAAATTAAACGTATTCTTTTTCTTCAGCTTTCTCGTCTGTACAAAGGGATAGATCAGTATGCACAGGGGAAAAGAAACACAAAATAAATGTTAGTTATTTTTAGGTTTAAATACACACTCCTATTATTTCATTAAAATATTGCATTATTATTGTTCTTTTTTTTAATATATGACTGAGAGAAAATGTTATCTTCTTAACATGATGTTTAGAAAAGGGAATGCTTTTGTTCAAAGTTTGTTTAATAAATGATTTATCAATTCTTCTGGGTGTATTTGTTCTCATCACATAGAAAATGTCAAGAGTTGGCTTCTGAATATTAGATATTAAAATGATCATACCAGCTTTCAGGAAAGTTTGAATTAACATGAAGGTAGTGTTTGAATACAATGTCTGACCTTCCTACTCAGTACAACTCCAAAGCATCAACCTCATGGGTATGATTCCATGCACACACAAATGCTTATCTACAATGACACAATTCCTCTCTAAGTAAACATTAAGTCAAAATAGGAATATCCTAGCATCAGCAAAATGTAGACAAAGTAATTTTTGTTCACAATTTAAAAGTTTAATCACCTTGATCGATAGATCACAAAGATTTGCAAACATTTCAATAAATCATCAAAGAGATCTCCAAAATGAACAAATGTACTGTGTAGTAGACTTAGGAATGAATTGAAGTATCATTTTTTTAACATTTTGGTAAAAAAAGATAAGTGTAATAATGAGTTCGGTAATAGACTGGATATTCAGACCAAAAATCTCTAATTGCTCTCAACTTCTAGCCCACTTAAAAGCCTTAATTTCTTTTCAGGTAATCAACATGTATCATAAAATCTTCAATATCCTGAACTATGATTCAGTAATCTATCTATATAGATTCAGTAATCCATTATATAGATGTATAATGGATACTGTTTAATGTTTAATTGAGAGTGGAAGAAACAAACGAAAAGTTAAATGTGACTTATTACTTATTAAGTGAAATCAGTTCATGCTAATTTTGAATATAACCTCAACAACAGATTTTTATAATGCTTCTACTCTTTTCAGAATGGAAGCTTTTGAGCTACTACTTGTGGTTAAATGGTTGTGAATCATATGCCAATTTAGGAAAACATCATAAACAAATATCCTTCATGAATACCTTTCTCTTTATCTACTAATAACAAAAATGTCTCATTATTACAATTGGAAATGTTCATATCAAAAGTGAAAATACTTTTTTTGTAAAGTAGTAGTAATATTAAGATAATCATATCAAATGATGCAATAAGATCCACCTGTGTCTGAGCAGATTATTGCCTATAGAACATTGACTTTCTTTATTCCAGTATCTATATAAAGTACCACCACACTTATTTTCTGAACATGAAATAGTGAGAACTAGTAACATTACCTTTATTTCCATATGAAGGATTTCTAGAAAATACTTACCTAGAAAGTATCACTATAATTTAGAATGTCACTAATAAATCGAAATTATTTTACAGAATTCCAAGAGGGCCTTCTTGATGCCCTATACTTGAGACGTCCAGGTGAGGTGGTCTTGGCTCGATGCTCAGTTTTGCTTTTTTTTTTTTTTTTTTTGTGGTTTTGTACGTGTGTGTGTGTGTGTGTTTTCCACAAGGTTGGATTGTTCTTGCTAAATCTGAGATTCTGTGGAGAAAGGAATCAAATACCAAAACTACTTACAAAGACATTTTTGTTGTTGAGTATCATGGTATATCCAAAGTGTCCTCAGACCTGTAATGAAGGCAGCAAAGACAGGCCATAGACCTAAAATTCCCTAAAGGCCTAAATAAAAGAGGGACAATCTGAATGAGATGTGGTTTCTACACATTGATCTGATCAGTAAGGACATCTTGTAACTGTTACTATAAATTCCTGTAAAATGCTTGATGGGGGTAGGGATGGGTATTGGATAAGTGACCAGAATAAGACAATAGAAGCCAGAATATACAGCACATACTCCCTTACTAAGGAAGTTTAGCCACATTTGAAATTCCAAGCAAGTCATTCCATGTGACTTTTGTTCTCCAAGTAGGTAGAACTACAGCTTATAGTTATTTTAATAATTAGATTTAAAATTCTGCCATATGTACTCATTTGTGGAATTTAAGAAACAAGACAAACAAGTGAAGGGAAAAAAGAGAGGGAGAGAGGCAAGCCAAAAAACAGACTCCTTATTATAGAAAACAAACTGATGGTTACCAGGGGGAAGGTTTAAAAAGTATTGGGATAAAATCTCAGATTTATATCTGGAGTGTGTTATTTTGCATATACTTACCATAATAATTATAAACTTTGATTCAGAAAATATAAACTTTAAGAATTCTTAGCTTAAAAATATGTAGGTGGAGAATTCTTTTTATTTTATTTTTTTATAAATATATAATATATTTTTATCCCCAGGGGTACAGGTCTGTGAATCGCCAGGTTTACACACTTCACAGCACTCACCATAGCACATACCCTCCCCAATGTCCATAATCCCACCCCCCCAACCCCCCTCCCCCCATTAACCCTCAGTTTGTTTTGTGAGATTAAGAGTCACTTATGGTTTGTCTCCCTCCCAATCCCATCTCGTTTCATTTACTCTTCTCCTACCCCCTTAACCCACCATGTTGCATCTCCTCTCCCTCATATCAGGGAGATCATATGATAGTTGTCTTTCTCCGATTGACTTATTTCGCTAAGCATGATACCCTCTAGTTCCATCCACGTCGTCGCAAATGGCAAGATTTCATTTCTTTTGATGGCTGCATAGTATTCCATTGTGTATATATACCACTTCTTCTTTATCCATTCGTCTGTTGATGGACATCTAGGTTCTTTCCATAGTTTGGCTATTGTAGACATTGCTGCTATAAACATTCGGGTGCACGTGCCCCTTCGGATCACTACGTTTGTATCTTTAGGGTAAATACCCAGCAGTGCAATTGCTGGGTCATAGGGTAGCTCTATTTTCAACATTTTGAGGAACCTCCATGCTGTTTTCCAGAGTGGTTGCACCAGCTTGCATTCCCACCAACAGTGTAGGAGGGTTCCCCTTTCTCCGCATCCTCACCAGCATCTGTCATTTCCTGACTTGTTAATTTTAGCCATTCTGACTGGTGTGAGGTGATATCTCATTGTGGTTTTGATTTGTATTTCCCTGATGCCGAGTGATGTGGAGCACTTTTTCATGTGTCTGTTGGCCATCTGGATGTCTTCTTTGCAGAAATGTCTGTTCATGTCCTCTGCCCATTTCTTGATTGGATTATTTGTTCTTTGGGTGTTGAGTTTGCTAAGTTCTTTATAGATTTTGGACACTAGCCCTTTATCTGATATGTCGTTTGCAAATATCTTCTCCCATTCTGTCAGTTGTCTTTTGGTTTTGTTAACTGTTTCCTTTGCTGTGCAAAAGCTTTTGATCTTGATAAAATCCCAATAGTTCATTTTTGCCCTTGCTTCCCTTGCCTTTGGCGATGTTCCTAGGAAGATGTTGCTGCGGCTGAGGTCGAAGAGGTTGCTGCCTGTGTTCTCCTCAAGGATTTTGATGGATTCCTTTCTCACATTGAGATCCTTCATCCATTTTGAGTCTATTTTCGTGTGTGGTGTAAGGAAATGATCCAATTTCATTTTTCTGCATGTGGCTGTCCAATTTTCCCAACACCATTTGTTGAAGAGGCTGTCTTTTTTCCATTGGATATTCTTTCCTGCTTTGTCGAAGATTAGTTGAACATAGAGTTGAGGGTCTATTTCTGGGCTCTTTATTCTGTTCCATTGATCTATGTGTCTGTTTTTGTGCCAGTACCATGCTGTCTTGATGATCACAGCTTTGTAATAGAGCTTGAAGTCCAGAATTGTGATG
This sequence comes from Enhydra lutris kenyoni, assembly GCF_002288905.1. Taxonomy (NCBI): domain Eukaryota; kingdom Metazoa; phylum Chordata; class Mammalia; order Carnivora; family Mustelidae; genus Enhydra; species Enhydra lutris. The sequence goes on along the minus strand of NW_019154087.1, from coordinate 53,622,177 downwards.
CCCCTAACTTTGGCTTTCTTTTTCAATATTGCTTTGGCTATTCGAGGTCTTTTCTGGTTCCATATAAATTTTAGGATTATTTGTTCCATTTCTTTGAAAAAAATGGATGGTACTTTGATAGGAATTGCATTAAATGTGTAGATTGCTTTAGGTAGCATAGACATTTTCACAATATTTATTCTTCCAATCCAGGAGCATGGAACATTTTTCCATTTCTTTGTGTCTTCCTCAATTTCTTTCATGAGTACTATAGTTTTCTGTGTATAGATTCTTAGTCTCTTTGGTTAGATTTATTCCTAGGTATCTTATAGTTTTGGGTGCAATTGTAAATGGGATTGACTCCTTAATTTCTCTTTCTTCTGTCTTGTTGTTGGTGTAGAGAAATGCAACTGATTTCTGTGCATTGATTTCATATCCTGACACTTTACTGAATTCCTGTACAAGTTCTAGCAGTTTTGGAGTGGAGTCTCTTGGGTTTTCCACATATAGTATCATATCATCTACAAAGAGTGATAGTTTGACTTCTTCTTTGCCGATTTGGATGCCTTTAACTTCCTTTGGTTGTCTGATTGCTGAGGCTAGGACTTCTAGTACTATGTTGAATAGCAGTGGTGATAACGGACATCCCTGCCGTGTTCCTGACCTTAGCGGAAAAGCTTTCAGTTTTTCTCCATTGAGAATGATATTTGCGGTGGGTTTTTCATAGATGGCTTTGATAATATTGAGGTATGTGCCCTCTATCCCTACACTTTGAAGAGTCTTGATCAGGAAGGGATGCTGTACTTTGTCAAATGCTTTTTCAGCATCTATGGAGAGTATCATATGGTTCTTGTTCTTTCTTTTATTAATGTGTTGTATCACATTGATTGATTTGCAGATGTTGAACCAACCTTGCAGCCCTGGAATAAATCCCACTTGGTCGTGGTGAATAATCCTTTTAATGTACTGTTGAATCCTATTGGCTAGTATTTTGGCGAGAATTTTTGCATCTGTGTTCATCAAGGATATTGGTCTGTAGTTCTCTTTTTTGATGGGATCCTTGTCTGGTTTTGGGATCAAGGTGATGCTGGCCTCATAAAATGAGATTGGAAGTTTTCCTTCCATTTCTATTTTTTGGAACAGTTTCAGGAGAATAGGAATTCGTTCTTCTTTAAATGTTTGGTAGAATTCCCCCGGGAAGCCATCTGGCCCTGGGCTTTTGTTTGTTTGGAGATTTTTGATGACTGTTTCAATCTCCTTACTGGTTATGGGTCTGTTCAGGCTTTCTATTTCTTCCTGGTTCAGTTGTGGTAGTTTATATGTCTCTAGGAATGCATCCATTTCTTCCAGATTGTCCAATTTGTTGGCGTAGAGTTGCTCATAGTATGTTCTTATAATTGTCTGTATTTCTTTGGTGTTAGTTGTGATCTCTCCTCTTTCATTCATGATTTTATTTATTTGGATCCTTTCTCTTTTCTTTTTGATAAGTCTGGCCAGGGGCTTATCGATCTTATTAATTCTTTCAAAGAACAAGCTCCTAGTTTCGTTGATTTGTTCTATTGTTTTTTTGGTTTCTATTTCATTGATTTCTGCTCTGATCTTTATGATTTCTCTTCTCCTGCTGGGTTTAGGGTTTCTTTCTTGTTCTTTCTCCAGCTCCTTTAAGTGTAGGGTTAGGTTGTGTACCTGAGACCTTTCTTGTTTCTTGAGAAAGGCTTGTACTGCTATATATTTTCCTCTCAGGACTGCCTTTGTTGTGTCCCACAGATTTTGAACCGTTGTGTTTTCATTATCATTTGTTTCCATGAATTTTTTCAATTCTTCTTTAATTTCCTGGTTGACCCATTCATTCTTTAGAAGGATGCTGTTTAGTCTCCATGTATTTGGGTTCTTTCCAAATTTCCTCTTGGGATTGAGTTCTAGCTTCACAGCATTGTGGTATGAAAATATGCAGGGAATGATTCCAATCTTTTGATAACGGTTGAGACCTGATTTAGGACCGAGGATGTGATCTATTCTGGAGAATGTTCCATGTGCACTAGAGAAGAATGTGTATTCTGTTGCTTTGGGATGAAATGTTCTGAATATATCTGTGATGTCCATCTGGTCCAGTGTGTCATTTAAGGCCTTGATTTCCTTGTTGACCTTTTGCTTGGATGATCTGTCCATTTCAGTGAGGGGAGTGTTAAAGTCCCCTATGATTATTGTATGATTGTCGATGTGTTTCTTTGATTTTGTTATTAATTGGTTTATATAGTTGGCTGCTCCCATGTTAGGGGCATAGATATTTAAAATTGTTAGATCTTCTTGTTGGACAGTTCCTTTGAGTATGATATAGTGTCCTTCCTCATCTCTTATTATAGTCTTTGGCTTAAAATCTAATTGATCTGATATAAGGATTGCCACTCCTGCTTTCTTCTGATGTCCATTAGCATGGTAAATTCTTTTCCACCCCCTCACTTTAAATCTGGAGGTGTCTTCGGGTTTAAGATGAGTTTCTTGTAGGCAACATATAGATGGGTTTTGTTTTTTTATCCATTCTGATACCCTGTGTCTTTTGATTGGGGCATTTAGCCCATTAACATTCAGGGTAACTATTGAGAGATATGAATTTAGTGCCATTGTATTGCCTGTAAGGTGACTGTTATTGTATATTGTCTCTGTTTCTTTCTGATCTACTACTCTTAGGGTCTCTCTTTGCTTAGAGGACCCCTTTCAATATTTCCTGTAGAGCTGGTTTGGTATTTGCAAATTCTTTCAGTTTTTGTTTGTCCTGGAAGCTTTTAATCTCTCCTTCTATTTTCAATGATAGCCTAGCTGGATATAGTATTCTTGGCTGCATGTTTTTCTCCTTTAGTACTCTGAATATATCATGCCAGCTCTTTCTGGCCTGCCAGGTCTCTGTGGATAAGTCTGCTGCCAATCTAATATTTTTACCATTGTATGTTACAGACTTCTTTTCCCGGGCTGCTTTCAGGATCTTCTCTTTGTCACTAAGACTTGTAAATTTTACTATTAGGTGACGGGGTGTGGACCTATTCTTATTGATTTTGAGGGGGGTTCTCTGAACCTCCTGGATTTTGATGCTTGTTCCCTTTGCCATATTGGGGAAATTCTCTCCAATAATTCTCTCCAATATACCTTCTGCTCCCCTCTCTGTTTCCTCTTCTTCTGGAATCCCAATTATTCTTATGGTGTCACTTATCTCTCGAATTCTCCCCTTGTGGTCCAGTAGCTGTTTCTCCCTCTTTTGCTCAGCTTCTTTATTCTCTGTCATTTGGTCTTCTATATCACTAATTCTTTCTTCTGCCTCATTTATCCTAGCAGTGAGAGCCTCAATTTTTGATTGCACCTCATTAATAGCTTTTTTGATTTCAACTTGGTTAGATTTTAGTTCTTTTATTTCTCCAGAAAGGGCTTTTATCTCTCTGGAGAGGGTTTCTCTAATATCTTCCATGCCTTTTTCAAGCCCGGCTAGAACCTTGAGAATCGTCATTCTGAACTCTAGATCTGACATATTGCCAATGTCTGTATTGATTAGGTCCCTAGCCTTTGGTACTGCCTCTTGTTCTTTTTTTTGTGGTGAATTTTTCCGCCTTGTCATTTTGTCCAGATAAGAGTAGATGAAGGAGCAAGTAAAATACTAAAAGGGTGGCAACAACCCCAGGAAAATATGCTTTAGCCAAATCAGAAGAGATCCCAAATCGTGAGGGGGGAGAAAGGGGATAAAAATAGGTTCAGAAGAAGAAAAAAAAAAAAAGAAAAAAAAAAAGAAACAATTAAAAAAAGAAAACCAATAAAGAAAAAAATATAAAAATGAAAATATATATATATATATATATATATTAGATAAACTAGTTAAAAAACGTTAAAAAAGAAAAGGGTAAAAGTTAAAAAAAATTAGCAGAAGAAGAAAAATAAATTGAAAAAGAAAAAAAATTAAATTAACTGCAAGGCTAAAGAATCATGGGGAGAAAGCCTTGAGTTCCGTGCTTTGCTTTCTCCTCTGGAATTCTGCTGCTCTCCTTGGTATTGAAACTGTACTCCTTGGTAGGTGAACTTGGTCCTGGCTGGGCTTCTTGTTGATCTTCTGGGGGAGGGGCCTGTTGTAGTGATTCTCAAGTGTCTTTGCCCCGGGAGGAGTTGCACCGCCCTTACCAGGGGCCGGGCTGAGTAATCTGCTCACTCGGGTTTGCTTTCGGGAGCTTTTGTTCCCTGAGCGCTTTCCGTAGAGTTCTGGAGGGCGGGAATGAAGATGGCGGCCTCCCGGTCTCCGGCCCGGAGGAGCCGAGAGCCCGGGGCCCCACTCCTCAGTGCGCCCTCAGAGAACAGCACCGATTTACTCCCATCACCGTGCCTCCGGCCACGCTCCGAGCTGACCGAGCCTGCGACCGGTTCAAGGTAACCCCAAGCTTAGAGCTTACTCCTTGGCTCTGTCTCTGTAGCCGGCTTCCCTGTTCTAATATCTGTAAGCTCTGCGACACTCAGACACCCCTGATCCTTCTGTGACCCTGCGGGACCTGAAGCCACGCTGATCCTGCGTGGGCTTCACCCCGGTTAAGCCTCTGGAGCGATGTCCCTCAGCGGAACAGACTTTTAAAAGTCCCGATTTTGTGCTCCGTTGCTCCGCCGCTTGCGGGGAGCCGGCCCCTCCCCCCGTGGTCTATCTTCCCGTCGCTTTGGATTCACTTCTCCGCCCGTCCTACCTTTCAGAAAGTGGTTGATTTTCTGTTTCTAGAGTTGCTGTTCTTCTTCTCTTCGATCTCCTTTGGATTTGTAGGTGTTTGCAATCTTTAGATAAGCTATCTAGCTGATCTCCCGCTACCTGAAGTAGTCTCAGCCTGCTACTTCTCCGCCATCTTGACTCCTCTCTAGGTGGAGAATTCTTAGAGAATTTCAACTAATGCAATTCTGGGTAATGGGCTTTTTATTGTAATAATTCCACTTTTTGTGCTAAATTTGACTCTTATTTAATGAAGGTAGCTTCAAGAATATAGTTTAAATCTTTTTTTTTTTTTTAAGATTTTTTATTTATTTATTTGACAGAGAGAGTGAGCACAGGCAGATAGAGTGGCAGGCAGAGGCAGAGGGAGAAGCAGGCTCCCTGCTGAGCAAGGAGCCCGATGTGGGACTCGATCCCAGGAGGCTGGAATCATGACCTGAGCTGAAGGCAGCTGCTTAACCAACTGAGCCACCCAGGCGTCCCAAGAATATAGTTTGACCCAAGGGATCTTAGACTTCTTTTTTTTCAAAGTAGCCTCACCTAACATGGAGCCCACTCAAGGGTTGAACTTATGATCCCAAGATCAAGACCTGAGCTGAGATCAAGAGAAGGAGGCTTAACCAACTGAGCCACCCAGGTGTCTCAAGAGAGTTGGGATTTTTTTTTTTTACAAGATTATAAGGAACTGATCACTCTTTCAGGTGTCATTGATTTGGAACTTGTGATAATGAAGAGAGGAATGGGTTAAAGCTGCTTTGCTACTAAGAGAAGGTTCTCAACAAATAGCACTTGAAATCAACTATACGGTATCCAAATGACTCAATTGTATGCAGTTAAGAACATTCCAGTATTTTAAAATATTAATCACAGAAACATTAATATAAAAATGCTTGACATATGCATTAGAGTAGATTTGACAAGGAGTTACAAAAGATTATACTTTTCTTTAGTGAAGAAAACACTGTTGTTTGAGTGGGATCCACAGATTAGTACCTAGAAAATATACCTTGTTTCTAATTTGTTGTGAGTATTTGAGGGAGAATGTCCATCATCAGATGAATAGTGATAAATCTTACTAAATTTAAACTATTATCGTACAGTTTACGAACCATAAATACAATGATAATTGAAATAATTAAACAAAAATAAGACATTCAAAATCTCTTTACTGCAAAAACATAGGACTGTATCACTGTGAACTAATGATCCATTAATATGTACATAGTGACATAAAAATTGAAAAAGGAAAAATAAGACATTAGAATTAATTTTTATTCTATTATATCAAATGACTAAGGAAACAAGAAGAGGTGAAAAATATCATTACTACTACCCCATTTAGTTCAATAAATTAAAATATAGGAAACAGACTCTTACTAATATGATTTTTAACTGTAGAAAATGTCTGAATATAGGCCAGATTCATAACACACTGAAAGTATAATTCAAATTAGATCAAATTTATTTCCTTGGAGACTATTTACTTATGAAATAAGTAAATCTACTTATGAAATAATGAATTTATTATAGGATTAATAGCAGAATATCCTTTTGACATATGCCAGAGATATTCCTGTATGTAGGTGTTTATTTTTAACTTCCTAATCAAGATATAATTTAACATGTCTGTAACTGTGATGAAGGAGGCATCAAGTATGTAATTAAAAGATAAGTCTTTTAGAGATACAAATTCTAAATTCTTAAGGAAAACATGATAATATAATTCAATTTGATGCAAATTTACATTTTTACTTTATTCATATAACATTGTTAAAACCAGTAATGCATTTGTGCATATTCCAATGCTAAAACAACAAAAAACCTCAATGTGTTAAAATGAGATTGTGTGTACATGCATCCAAAAATTACAGTATTATTGATCTAGTTTGGGATTTACCGAAGTTAAAGGGCAAAACTAAATAATAAAAATTTCTACAGAAACTAATTCAACTTATTTTATTTTTAAAACAATTTTATTTATTTATTTGAGAAAGAGAGAAAGAGAGAGAGCATAGAAGAGAGTGAGAGGGAGAAGCACTCTGCTGAGCAGGGAACCCACAACCCTGACATCAAGACCTGAGCCCAAGGCAGATGTTTAATTGATTGAGCCACCCAGGTGCTCCTCAAGTTCTTTTAAACACACTAGTTAATTATCATTTAATAGTGTCAACAAGAGTAAAACTTCCTACATGGCACTATTAGCAGTATTCTGTATTGAGAATATTCTGTATTTTTAAAAAACATTTACTGAAGAAGATGGATGGTAACATTGTACGTCTGGTATGTTTCATGTATTTACATACTCTTTCATCTCGTTCTCCCAAAAACCTGGAGTTAAGAATCCACAATTCACTGACGTGAAAATTGAGGTGAGTAGTAGGGACATAAAGTAATTCAGCTACTCTGAAAAGGATGTGAAAATTTTTTAATAGAAAAGTAGGTTGTGGGGAATGATGGGTCATTTGTGGGGGTGGGTAGAATGACCATACTTCTCCATCCAGCCCGAACAATCCTGGTTTCCACCTGTTGCCTGAGAGTGATTATTAATCATTCTTCTCTCACTCTCAAATGTCTTCCAGTTTGGATGACAGATTATATGATCACTGGAGCAATGAGGAACCATGACAGGCTTTTTAGTGTGATAATGACATGATGAGGTCTATGCTCCAGAAAGATTAATCTAAAACAAATGTATACATGGGAATGGAGAGAAGAAAGACCTGAAGCAGAGAAACTGATTAGGTGTCCACTTCCATCATCTCAGGAAATGTACCGAAAATCTGAATTAGGACAGGGAAAATGGAAAGGAAATAATTGATATTACGAACTGAATGGAGCAATGTTGCAGATATAAAATAAATAGGACACAGATGCTAAATGCTAATTATGAGAGAGAGTGAGGAATTAACAGTGATTACAAGGTTCGGATCCTGAGTAACTGTTAATATGATGCTGCTAACATGTGGAAGGCATTGTGATTGCATTCTTGGCCTAAGAGCATTTTTATTTATCTTTTATCTTTTTTTTTTTTTTTTGAGAAGGCTGCTTCAATTATTATGGATTTTCTAACTTAATATTTTCCTGTAAATTATTCCACTTCAGACACTAAGATGACAGTTTATATTTGTCTGCAGAATTTCTAGCTATATAGGTCACTTTTATGTGTACAGTTGATTTTAAAAACTATATTAACATAGAAACTCATATTCGCTAATATTTTCACAATTGATTTTTCTTTCCTTTGTCTATATTATCTTGTATAGCAAGCCCTGCTCCCCTAGCACAAACAGTAATGTTTTATAAGTTGTCATGATGTCTCTCATATTTTCCCCACACAATTTACATTATATATAATGAGGTTAGAAGCCCTAGGTTACTATGATCAAGTACTCGAAGTAAATTATGCTGATATACTCTATATTACATTAAAAAATCAGGGAAATCATACTAACAGGTAAATAATAGTGATGTGCCAGGTTAATCAATAAAGTTTTAAAGTGGTTCTGAGAATAAAACATTATGTTCTAATGGTTTGCTAGCAATCACTGACATTACCTTGCTTGGAGATACATCACCGCATCTCTGCCTTCATGTTTACATGGTGATTTCCTGTGTATGTCTTTCTCTGTATCCAAGTTTCTTTTTTTTTAAAGGACAGTAGTCATATTAGATTAAAGACAGCAGAATGACCTTCTTTTAACTTGGTCACCTCTATGAAGACCCTACCACCAAATAAGGTCACATTCTGAGGTAGTAGGAGTTAAGACTCCAACATATCTTTATTAGAAGATACATTTCAATCCAAAACACTGCTGGCTCAGCATTGTAAACAATCCCTATATTAAACTCTCTTCAAACTACCCAATTTGAGTACCTGATTTCCTGACAGAGTTCTTACCAGAAGCAGATCATTAACAGCTATTCTCCAATATATGATAACGCATGTATTGAAGTATGATGACTACCTATTTTCAGATCAGGAATGTCAAAAGAGAATATTATTTATTTCCCATGTGCGAATGCATGTTAAGAGCAAGGTCATTTCAGTTACAGATACCCAAGTCTTAAAAAAAAAAAAAAATCGAGATTCTTTCTCCTTGGTTTAAATAAAATTGCTTTAGCAAATTTTACAAATTACCATAACAAAATTCATGGAATTTTTTGAAACAGACAAGAATATGTTTTTAAACCATGCTTCTATATATTTTTGTAAGTCAAAGATATAGTAAATAACTTCCAATACTCAGCTCATTTTGCCTGATCATATACCCTTTGACTAATGTGAAGCATCTGTATGATTTAGTCTTAATAATCCTCATAGCTTTCTCATTAAATATTATTGAGACATTTACTACAAAACACTGAAACAGAACTGATCAATTAGCAAACATTAAGCAACTGCTGCCTTTTATATGGTACAGTACTACCAGTAGTAGTAGAACTACAAGAGCTATTTGTAGTCAAACAAATGTGGGAGGAACGGCGATGTCAAGAATTAGAATGGAGCATGATATTTCCTGCATGATGAAAAATTGTTCCAGTTGAAGGAAAAATGGGATCACTTTTTCACAGAGTGGAGGTGGTGATGATACTGATGGAAATGTGTATGGAATAGAAATGGCAATGGTATCATTCTAATGTGAATAAGAAGAAGAAGGAGGAGGAGAAGAAGGAAGAGGAGGAGGAGAAAAGAAGAAGGAGGAGGAGGAGGGGGACAAGGAGGGGGAGGGGGAAGGGAAGAGGAAGGGGAAGAAGGAAGAGGAGGAGGAGGAGAAGAAAGCAAAACAAAATCAGTCTGCTAAATGATTACTCTTTTCCTTTTTTGTTTTTTTTAGTAATAAGGTGACAGGAGTTATATATATGAATAATATATAATTATTCTTCCAAGATATTCCGTATCTTTAAAATAAATGCTAAATTGATGGCATTTGGGTGGCTCAGTCAGTTAAGTGTCTGCCTTCCACTCAGGTCATGATCTCAGGGTCCTGGGATCAAGCCCAGAGTTGGGCTCCCTGCTCAGCAGGGAGCCTGCTTCTCCTCTCCCTTTGCCTCTCCCCTCTTTCATGCCCCCCATAAGTAAATAAAATCTTTAAAAAATAAAATAAATGCTAAATTGATTTTTAGTTTATATTTTGGAAAATAAAAAAAGAAGGAGGAAAAGAATAGTTAGCTTTAAGTTGTTTTGCTGAGATCCTTAATCCACTCATCTGTATCTGGAATCCTGACAAAAGAAGGATTGTACACATTCTAAATGTTTACAGTTTTTATAGGAATGTCCTAATTCTTAGAAGATGCCAGGTATTATTCTGCCATTTCTTTTGCACACTTGTTTAAGTGTCCTGCTTCTGGGAAACAGGAAAATGAGCATGTGTGAAAGCAGAGGTAAAATGTTCTAGATAGCAAGGCTGCCTAAGAGATAGAGGGAGGAAGCTGTGAGGGTCAGGAGTTCATGGAAGTCATGGCTGAATCAGGAGAGACAGAGAAAACTGCATCCTTACAGAAAAAGGGAAATATAACTTTAATGTTATGAATTTTAAAAAAAGGAAGAAATAAAAGTAGGAAAAATGGAAAAGAAGAGAATTTATATACTAGCTTGAGAAAAATTCAATGGGAAGAATGAATTCCAGTGAATGAACTGGATGTAAGGTGAAGATGATGATGCTAAACCTAGGAAGCATGACATTTTATTGTCCAGTAACTCAAATCAGGAGTTGCCTTGATCTTATAATTGAGGTTGACAGCATTCTATGCCATGGAAGAGAAGAACATAATTGATGAATCATGTACTCGTTTAGGCAATGATCAATCAATAATCATAAAGATTACTATAAACTAGGCAATGAATCTGGATCTTAGTGGACATTCTCTGTAGACAGCCAGCTGTGTCCTTTCCTTCATTGCTTCTGCTGTCCTGAAGTCCTCATATACAGAACCGCTGGTATTATATCTATTGGCCCCTATTTAGGAATCTGAAAGGTAGTAAATAAACCAATGATATCAGCCTCCTCCAATTATGAGGTTAACAATTACTGTGACCCTGGGACACCTGGGTGGCTCAGTAGCTTAAGTGTCTGCCCTAGGCTCAAGTCATGATCCCAGGGTCCTGGGATCCAGCCCCACATCTGTCTCTCGTTCAGCAGGGAGCTGCTTCTCCCTCTTCTCCCTCTGTCTGCTGCCCCGCTGCTTGTGCTGGCTCTCTCTCTCTTTCTCTCTCTGTGTCAAATAAATAGATAAAATCTTTTAAAAAAATATTGTGATCCTCAAATCTATATGCTAGTGATTCTTTTTTTTTTTTTTTTTTTTTTTTTTTTTT
>NW_019154087.1:53553670-53611062 GCF_002288905.1 Enhydra lutris kenyoni | reverse complement strand
TTTTTTTTTTTTTTTTTTTTTTTTTTTTTGCTAGTGATTCATTATTAATAAATACACACACACACACACACACTATCTGGAAATAGGCTCTGGGAAATCTCTGATACAATAGAAGTACCTATAAACCTCTGGAATCAAATCTGTCTTAAGCCACCTTGCCCCTAGTCTCAACCATGGAAACAAAACAGAACAAAGTAACAAAAAATACTGCATTGATCAAGCCAGTAAACCTGGACTTCTGCCTCAGAGAGACAACTTGTAACTATCAATATGGAGGGTGAAAAGTTACTTTTTGGATCAAGACAGACTTATTGCAATTTTAATCCTTTCTAGATACAATACATTATTATTATTATTATATTATCATTAATTTTCTTTTTGAATATAGTTGACATACAATGTTACATTAGTTTCAGGTATGCTAACCACAGTGTAGCTACTATCTGCCTCCTTACATCACCATTAAAATATCACTAACTTGGAGCACCTGGGTGGTTCAGTCAGTCCAGTGTCTGCCCTCGGCTTGGGTCATGATCCCAAGGTCCTGGGATCCAGCCCCACTTTGGGGGGGGGGGGGTCCCTGCTCAGCAGGAAGCCTGCTATCCCTCTTCCTCTGCCTGCAGCTCCCCCTGCTTTAAAAAAGAAATCATTAACTATATTCCATATTCTGTGTCTTTTATTCCTGTGACCTATTCATTCCATAACTGGAAACTGTATCTTTCACTCCTCTTCACTTGTTTTGCCCAACCGCTAGCAGCCGTAAGTTTGCTCTCTGTATTTATAGTTCTGATTCTGCTTTTTTTTGTTTATTCATTTATTGTGGTGGTGATTTTAGATTACACTTATGAGTGAAATCGAACGGTATTTGTCTTTCTCAGTATGACTTATTTCACTTAGCATAATACCTTCTAGATCCATTCATGTTGTCTCAAATGGTACAATCTCATTCTTTTTTATGGATGCATAATTTTTCTGTATGTGGGTTGTGGGGGTTGAGTGTGTGGGTGCGGTGCATATGGATGTGTGTACATGCCACATCTTTTTCTTTTTTTTTAAGATTTTATTTATTTATTTGTCAGAGAGAGAGAGAGCACACGCAGGGGGAGCTGCAGCAGAGGGGGAGAGAGAAGCAGGCTCCCTGATGAGCAAAGGTCTGACTTGGGACTTGATCCCGGGACTCTGGGATCATGACCTGAGCCAAAGGCAGATGCTTAACCAACTGAGCCACCCAGGTGTCCCCATGCCACATCTTTCTTATCCATTCATCTATTGATGGACACAGGTTGCTTCCATATCTTGGTGATTGTAAATAATGCTGCAATAAGCATAGGAGGGCCCATGTTTTTTCAAGTTAGTGTTTTCATTTTCTTTGGGTAAATACCCAAGAGTGGAATAGTTGGATCATATGATAATACTATTTTTTAATTTTCTGAGAAACCCCCAAATTGTTTTCCACAGTGCTGTACCAACTGACATTCCTACCCACATTATACAAGGGCTCCTTTTTCTTTAACCTAATAGTTTTCTCTCCTAAGAAAGGGATAAATTTGAGGATGAACTTTTTAAAATTATGGGTAAAAGATATAACAAAAACTTACCATCTTAAGTATTTTTAAGTGTACAGTTTAACAGTGTTAACTATTTTCATTTTGTTGTATGAGAGATCTCTAAAATATTTTCATTGGAAAACTGGAACTCTAAACCCACTGAACAAGAATTCCCTATTTCCCCATCATCCAGGCCCCTGGAAAGCACCATTCTACATTGTATTTCTGAAGTTTGACTACTTTGGTTACCTAAGATAAGTGGAATCATCTTGTGTTTGTTTTGTGTGACTAGCTTAGTTCACTTAGCATAAAGTGCTCAAGGTTCATCCACGAAGTAACACGTGACAGGATTTCTTTCTCTTTTAAGGCTGAAAACATTCCCATTGTATGTATATAACACATTTTTTAAAATCCATTAATTTATTGGTTGATAATTAGAGCTGTTTCTATTTCTTGATTATTGTGAATAATACTGCCATGAACATGGATGTTAAGTATCTCTTAGAAATCTTGTTTTCAATTCTTTTGGGTATCTACCTAAAAGTGAAATTGCTAAATTATATGGTGATTCCATATTTATTTATTTATTTATTTATTTATTTATTTTAATAAAGATTTTTATTTATTTATTTGACAGAGATCACAAGTAGGCAGAGAGGCAGGCAGAGAGAGAGAGGAGGAAGCAGACTCCCTGCAAGCAGAGAGCCCGATGTGGGGCTCGATCCCAGGACCCTGAGATCATGACCTGAGCCAAAGGGCAGAGGCTTTAACCCACTGAGCCACCCAGGCGCCCCATGATTCCATTTTTAATTTGTTGAGGGACCTCAGGTGTTTTCCAGAGCAGCTGCTCCATTTTACATTCCTACTGACAGTGCATGAGGGCTCCAACAAGGGACCCAGCATTTTTACATCCTTGCAAACATATGTTTTCTGGGTTTTGGTTTTGTTTGTTGTTTTTGATGGTGGCTGTCTTAGCAGGTCTGATGTGGTATCTCATTGTAGTATGTATTTGCATTTCTGTAATGGTTAATGATGTTGAGCATCTTTTCAAATGCTTGCTGGCCATTTGGATATCTTCTTGGAGAAATGTCTATTTGAATCCTTTGCCCATTTTTAATAGACTTTTTGTTTGTTGTTGTTGAGCAGTAGGAATTATTTATACCTTCTAGATATTAAGCCCTTATCAGATACATGATATTCAGATATTGTCTCTTATTTTGTAAATCTTTTCATTCAGTTGATTGTTTTCTTTCATATGTAGAAATTTTTAAGTTCGATATACTTTCATTTGTCAATTTTTGCTTTTATTGTCTGTGTTTTTGATATCATATCCAATAAATCATTGCCAACTCCAGTATCATGAAGTTTTTCCCTTATGTTTTCTTCTAGGAGACTTTGTAGTCTTACACTGAGGTTTTTAATCAATTTCCATTTAATTTTTATACATGATATAGGGTCCAACTTTTTTTTTTTTTTTTTTTTTTGCTTGTGGATATCCAGTTTTCTTACTTTCTCAACACCATTTGTTGAAGAGACTGTCCTTTTCCATAGTGTGAATCCTTGTTGATGATCATTTGACCATTTGTGTAAGGGTTTATTTCTGGGATTTCTGTGGTACTCCATTGGTCTATATGGTCTGTTTTTATGCCAGTATCACATTGTTTTGATAATTATAGCTTTGTAATATGTTTTGAAGTCAGGATATGTGAGGTCTCCAACTTTGTTCTTTTTCAAGATTGTTTTGGTTATTCAGTGTCTTTTGAAATTCTGTATAAGTTTTAGGATTTTTTTTATATTTCTGCAAAAAAAATTCCATTGGGATTTTGACAGGGATTATATTCAACCTATAGATCTTCTTGGGTAGGAGAGGCATCTTAACAAAATTAAGCCTCCAATTTAAAAACATAGTATATATTTTATTTATTTTTGTATCTTTTAACTTTTTCCATCAATTTTTTGTAGTTTTCACTACACAAATCTTTTGCCTCCTCGGTTATATTTATTCCTAAGTATTTTATTGTTTTTGGTGGCATTGTAAATAGATTGTTTTCATATTCTTCTCAGATTATTTATTGTTAGTATATAGAAACACAGATTGATTTTGCTTATTGATTTTGTATCCTGCAACTTTGCAGTATTTGTCTATTAGTTCTAAGAGTTTGTGTGTGTGGAATATAAGATTTTCCACATATAAGAGTATATCATTTGCAGATGGAGATATTTTTACTTTTCCTTTCAAATTTGGACGCTTTTCTTTCTTTCTTTCTTTTTTTTTTTCTTGACTAATTGCTCTGGCTAGAACTCCCAGTACTGTGTTAAATGAACATGGCAAGAATGGGCATCCTTGCCTTGTTCTTGATCTCTGAAGAAAAATTTTCAGTCTTTAACCATTAAGTATGGTGTTACCCATGAACTTTCCACATGTGGCCTTTATTACACTGCTGCCATTTTCTTCTATTCCTAGCTTCAGGAGAGTTTTTATTACAAAAAGATGTTGAATTTTGTCAAATTTTTCTTACATTAATTAGGATGATAAGATGATTTTTGTCCTTTATTCTGTTACTATAGTATACTACATTTGTTGATTTTTTTTTTTAAAGATTTTATTTATTTACTTGACAGAGATCACAAGTAGGCAGAGAGGCAGGCAGAGAGAGAGAGGAAGGGAAGCAGGCTCCCCACTGAGCAGAGAGCCCAATGCAGGGCTCGATCCCAGGACCCTGAGACCATGACCCAAGCCGAAGGCAGAGGCTTTAACCCACTGAGCCACCCAGGTGCCCCCATTAGTTGATTTTTATATGCTGACCCATCCTCATATTCCAGGAATAAATCCTACTTGGTCATGGTGTATAACCCTTTTAATGTACTACTAATGTATTTTTTCCTATAGCCCCTTCTCACCTGAAATATGGTAACAGCCTTCTAACAGTTTTCCCTATATACAGTTATCTTCTCTTAAAGACAACTCTTCATTTAACCATCAGAGAATTATTTTCAGATGATAACCAAATTTTCCTTCCCAAAATCTTTCAATGACTTCCCATCAAAATCAGTACCAAGGGGCACCTGCATGGCTCAGTCATTTAAGCATCTGCCTTCATTTCCCATCATGATGCCAAGATCCAGCCCAACATCAGTTTCCCTGCTCAGCTGGGAGTCTGCTTCTCCCTCTGCCCCTCCCCCTGATATGCCCTCTTGCTCTCTTTCATATAAAATCTTAAAAATCAGTACCAAACATAATTACAATGGGTCACAAGGCTCTACATCGCTGTCCCACCTGCCTCCCTGAGCTTAATCCAATCTTGCAATACTAGCTTTCCTTAGCATTTTTTTTTTTTTTTTTTTTTTTTGGTTCTTGCTATCCCTTCTACATGGAAAACTTCCTCCAAATATTTATAGGACTCTTTTATTCCTCTTTACTAAGATTCAAATATTTATTTTATTTGGAAGCTTACTTTGGACATTCTATCTGAAATGTATCATCCTTTTCTCTTTATGCTTATATCAACTATTTTTCATAATTCTTATAACTATAGTATAATATGTTATGTTATAATAATATGGATTTTTAGATTAAGTTTCTCCCCTACTATAAAATAAGAATGAGAACTCTCTTTTTTCTTTTGTCATCACTGCAACCTTAGGCCTATTATAACACCTGACCCAAAGAGATGCTCAAAATATATTTCTGTAAAACTTAGAGTAATAAATCAAATAATAAAATCCCTCCTTTACATTTCACATCAAGCTATTCCTCTAAAATCCACAGTTTCCTTATTTTTGCATCACTTGTATGATGAGTCAATCTAATTCATGTGTATATTTCAGCTTGGTATAGCTGTAAATGTAGCTTAGAAGCAAACTAAAATATTTTCTTTCATGTTTGAAAATAGACTTGAAACATGGTTAAAGCTGAATTGCTATTCAGTCATCTGTCTTTGTCAAAGTATTTTACAAAAATGTTAAGGTTGGAACAAACGTAACGAACATTTGTAGGAAAAAATATGAACTTCTGTAATAGATGAGGTGGAGCATGTTGAGAATCCCCAGCTCAGACTTAATTAGGATTGATTAAATGTTAAAATGATAATGAAACAAGGGAACTGGAACTATTAATTGAACACAAAGATAGGTAATAAGGCAGGTTGTCTGTGAACCCAAACTGAGGGAGCAGCTCTGTGAAGTCACCTAAGATTATTCTAGGTCATGCATTGTATAGCTAAGTGAACCTTGTCACTTGCCTAGTAAGCGTATAAAACAGTGTGCCAGTAATAGGGCCTGATTTCAAGTAAAAATAAATAAATAACCAAACAAAACATTGAATTATGCATACACTGAGTTGTTGCTTAAGTCTAAGGCATCTGATTACTTTAATGCTCTTTCATTAATTTTGTTTACTAGTTTGTCTTGATATTTTATGCTCAATAGTAAGCATAGCAAATAGAACATATTAATCTTCAAGACTCATTTTAAAATGTGTTATTTCTTTTTCTTCATAGCTTTTAATTTCTTTCTTACATTTCACTGGCTAATGGAACACTTTTATTTATTCAGTATAAAATGTCCTCATAGAACTATTTTCAGTAATTTAAGCCACATTCTGTAAAATAAATAATAATAAAGAATTCTTTTGGATAAGGTTTTATGAAACAATTTAGTAACATTGTATTGCTATTCCTAATTGCTATGCACCATTGAGGATAATTTAAGTACAATTGTTTTCATGTATAACATCTACATTGTTCTAAATTTCTATTTTTATAAAAATTACATTAGCTTGATCTCTATTTTTAGATAAAATAACTCTAATCTATATATAGCCTTTAAATTCTACGATACAACAATATTTATTTTATTCACCACATGTTTTCTTCTATTACTAGATTATACATATTTTAAATATCTCAAATATTGTCTGTTGATTGTTGCTTTCATTAAGCAAGATACAGTTTTTATCATTTTTTAGCTGACAAGAAGGAGTACTACATTGATAGAGGTTAAAGTTTTCCAATTTCCCTACTGCTTTTAAGCAAAACCACTCAACAAATACAATAATTTCAACCAATAAATCATCAGTGATTACATGGTTGGCATATCACTCAACCTAAACATTACTATTTAATTATTTGAAATGGGCATATAAACAGCCTGTACGTAATAGTAATTTTTTTTATATCTGTCTGAAAACTTAGGTATGCATTTTCTTAATTGTTTGGAATCTTATAAGTTGTGTCATTAACAAAATAGTGGTAAAGGGGAACTGAATATATATCCATGTAAGACTAACAAGTATTTTTTTGTCAGTGGTTTTCATGTGAGTTTAGTTTAAAATTTCTTTACTTCAGTCTAAATCTGAAGCATATATACTTGAGTTAACCTGGTTTATATTCTTCTCTCCTATATTTACCAAGGATAAATATAGACTAAGAATCAATAAAATATTTTGCAGAGTAAGATAAGACAGCTAAGGCAATGTTAAGAACTTGAAACTTAAGAATCAAACTGTATATTGTTTACTTTCAGATGAAGAATTTTCTATCCACCCTTCTTAGAAACTGACATACCATTTTTTAAATTCCTAAACTACCTAAAGAATATTAAATAACCATTTGTTAGATAAGTATATTGGCATAATTAAAATTCCAGTGATCTGAAGACATTGGTAAAATAAACATTGTAAACTATTTTAAGAAAATATAACATTCTTGAAATAAATTACCAAATTATGATGCTAATACTCTTATTGACAAGGTAAAATAATATTTTAGGAAATGTTGAATTCAGGGGGAAAATGTTCAGATTTTTATTCTTTGAGCAGCTATTTATTGGACTTTTCCTACTGCCAACTTGTGTCTAGATGAAGATATAGATGTGAGCAATAAAAGAAGGCCAATCTCTAATTAAGGGATAGAAAACAGCACAGAAAAACTAAAATACACAGGTTTATAGATGGTGTGTTTATTGTGAGCCAGAAATTCACATCACATCATTGATATCAAATTTATAAATCCTAGTTTTTTAATGGATATCAAATGTATAAATCCTAGTTTTTTCTTCCTAGGGTAATCACTACCTAGTGATTGGAGGGAGGAATTTAAAAAGAAATAAAACAAACAAGCAAAAAAAACTTTGAATAAAGTCAAAATGCACATCATGAAAGATGTCTCCAGTGGTCTAAAGGAAGAAAGTGTCACAAACAGTTTGCAAATAAGACAAAGTTTTGTGAAAGAAATAGCATTCAGTATACTCTTGAAGAATAGGTAGATTTTGAAAAAGTTAAAAGGTGTAGTAAGTGAATGTGATGTCAAATATATTACTGAATTTATTTAATAAATATATATTGAGCACTTATACTAAAGGCAACTCTCTGCACACAGAATATAGGTATAAACAAGTTGGGTTTTACACTTGATTAGCTAACATTCAAGCAAAAGAAAACATAATATTGAGGAATGAGTAAATGAATAAATGAATGATCTATTTTCAAACGTGACTATATTCTGTGAAGGACAAGTCACAGTGTAATTGTTAAAAGTTGGTAGTGTAGAGTATTGGTAGACAGCAAAAGGCCACTTCATGGAGCTAAATGTTAAGATCTCAGCCTTAGGGAAATCTGGGAGAACAGAATTTGGGAAATGGGAGTATTGATTATTGAGATACTAAAATGAATATAAGCTTCACATGTTCAAAGAGCAAGATTGCCACAATAATTGGAACTCAGTGAAGATAAGGGCAGAGGTAAAGTTTGACATCAAAGATGTGAGTGGCAATGGTGGAAGGACCTATAAACGATGCTTAGTAATTTAGTTTAAGCAAAGAAGGGACATAATGTAACATATATATTTTTAAAAATAACTGTAGAAAATACATTTTATATATTATATGTGTGAAAAATATATTTTAAAGGGGTTAAGAGAGTAAGAGATCAGTTAGGCAACCAGACAATGGGAAATGATAGATGATACCTAATATAGATGAAGGTAGGTTGGACTAAGGTGTGAGCCAGTGACAAAATAAGAAGTTCAGTGAAACTTGTGCTGTCCAATTTTAATATAATTTTAATTGAGGTATTAAGGCAAAACCAGGAGTTTTTATTTAATTTAGTAGACAATAGTAACTCTCAAGGTTTTCCATTGTTGTTATTGGTGTGGCCGTTCTATTTTATTTCTTCTTCTTCTTCAGTGCATTAGCTCTTGATTTTTCAAAGGAAGTTATCATATGAAGCTTTATTAATACCTTGTTGAAATTAAATTGCATAAAGTCTGTACAGTTCTTTAGAAATTTCACAGGGTGATTCTTGTTTTCCCTGACTTGTTCTTAGTTTACACATGATTTTCACTTTTTTTTGGTCATCTCTCTTATTATTTTTATGATAACTATTATCTTTTTACTTGAGCTACATGATTCAGGACTCAGAGTCGTATGCCTTACTAAACATCTGCAATTAAATAATTCACTGTTAATTAAAACACAACGTGTCCCAAATCAAATTCATCTATCCTATTGAAATCTTATCTTTTCATGATCCTTTTCTTATTGAATGGCACCTCCATTCATCAGTTAAAGCTCAAAACCTGGGTGCTTCACTTTTAAGTTCCTTGTATCCTAACTTAGATGTCACTTTCTTCAGGGAGAACTCCTAATTCCACTCTTTGCAGTCTTTTTTTTTTTCTTCCCCCTCTTGCAGTCTTAATGAGGCTATTATTTTATCTTTCCCCTTCTAGTCCACTCTCAATGTGCACATTCCCCTATTAAAAGTCACCATTTAGAAATTTGGAAACTCTCAAATTCATGGACTTACAGAATTAAGCATATTAAGTATTGATTCTATACTATGAGCCACGAATGGGCTGAGATTAGAAATCCCATATTGAAATCTTTCATGAGCTTTGCATACAAAACAGGATACCTGCTTAAATATGTAATTACATGTAATATAATAAAACAGTAGTTTTGAGGAAATTAAAGATGCAGTTGACCATCATGTTGGGGTGCTTGATAAAGACTGCAAAGAAGAAATAAAAAAAAATTAAAAAGAATGTCAAGAGTGGAATTAGGAATTCTTTCTGAAGAAAGTGACATCCAAGTTGGGATACAAAGAACACAAAAGTTAAGCAACCAGGTTTTGAGGTATTAATTCTGATGAATGGAAGTACCATTCAATAAGAAAAAGATCATAAAAAGAGAAGATTTTCAGTGAGAGAGATGAATTAATTGGATTTGAGATAGGTTGTGTTTTAGTTACTTGTGTATTTAACTGCAGATGTTTAGTAAGTCATATGAATTTGAGCCCTGAATCAGGTCAACAAAATGTAGAGTGTTGTGGAAAGAGTGGAGAATTCCCAGAAGGTATGCAGGATAATAGAGAAGAGTAGAATTTGATCCCTGAAAAACAACACTCCAGATTGGCAGAAAAGGAGGAGTTATGAGGACAAAAGAAGGGGATAAGGAGGGCGGGATTGGAGGAGAGAAGGAAAAGTAAGGGATAGGACATGAGAAGGAAAGCAAAGAAAAAGAGGAAAAACTGAAAATAATCAGGCAATTTGTTTAAAACAAGAGGGTGTGGTGTCACAGAAGCCAAATAAAGACTATATTTCAATGCAGGAGCGGTCAACAGAGTTTAATGATTCTGAGAGCTCAGGACAGGAAAAATATCCTTGAGATTGAAAAAGGGAATATGGTCCTGACCAGAGCAATTTCCAAGGACTATATGGAGCAGACATTTTAAAGATGACAGTATTTGGAGGATTAAGTAAAAGAGGAAAAAGAGAGATAATAATTGGATACAACTTCTAAAAAGAAACTTGTTTTTGTTTCATTTGATTCTCTTCCATGACCCTTATGCACCCATTCTTTTCTAGACTGGATTATTTTATAAACCATAAAACAACAAGCCCCATTTTTTTTTTCATGCTCTCTATCTTCTTTTGCACTTTCCCTCTCTTCCTGGAATACCTTTTTCTCACCTATGAACCAATTCCTTTTTGCTCCAGATGTAAGTGCTTATCTCCTAACTCTTTTTATCATACCTCAACAAAATAATTTTGAAATTCTGAGGGTTTTGGAAATATACTATGGTGGTAAAGTGGAATGATTTTCTGAATGATACTTGGATTAATTCTGGTGTGTTTCACTAACTTGATCTTCAGTAATGGAATAATTAATTTACTTCTCTGCAGTCAACTGTAAATTGGTGATTATAATAATAAACTCAGAGTGTCATAAAGAGTTATAAAAGAAATAAATTTAAAGGTCTTAGCAATGGTTTATACAAAGTATTTTCTGATTTAATGTTAGTTTTTTCCCTATAAATTTTCTTAGCACTCTAGATAAAATTCTTTGGACATTATAAAGTAGTTAGTTTTCATCAAAACAATTTCATCAAAACTAGTATCAGTATGAGTCTGGGAGTGAAACAGGGGGACTTAACAAAACTAGATAAGCTCACTAGATAAGCTTCAAAAAGCAAAGACACTTGAATGCTGTGATTGAGTCATCTGGTCAAGTCACAGTAGTCAAAGGAACAAGTTATTCACCATCAATTTTAGGTAGATAGTATAGGATAATATGCATTTAAACAGCTGTTGCTCAGTCAGGTGGGTAGAATATAGAAGTAGAAAACACAGGCAGGCAATACTTTGAAATCTATGTATCTGGGAGCATTGTCATGGACAATACCAACCAAGCCTTCTGAATGAGTTTTAAAGGCAGAACTTCAGTGTCTCATAGAAATATCTGTAAGGCTTACACTAGACTGGGATGATTCTAGGCACATTACCCTATTTTGATACTTGTCACATTGTAGTGTAATAGCTTGGATGGATTTTGTCTATGGTACTATATGTTATTTTTTGTATCTCTAACTTCCAGCATTTTTGTTTCAGAGTAGAAAACTGATTTGTGTTTGTTGAATGGATAATTGAAGGGATACTTGGAAATTACCCCTAAAGAAGAGACTTTGTTCTTATTTTGGATAGAAGTTGGTAGGTGGAAATGAAATCCTTAACTGAGAGATCGTGAGCCATTCCAAAGCCTAGAAAAGAAGTCAAATAATTAGCTCTAGAAAAATGTTTCTAGGTCAGAATGATAGAAACTTGTTCAGATCAATACAGGGCTACTTTATTTTGCTCACTTACCTAAACTTATTTTAGGATAGATAGAAAGAAGATGAGATTTATTCCATTTAATTTTAGAGAAATATGAAACCTAGGGAATAAATAAATCTATTATCTGAGAAGATCCATGACATTCATGTAGGAAACTAGAGATGTCAGCTAATGTATAACTAAAGTGCTGTGAGGGATTGATGGATATATAACTATTTCAAAATAAACTCAATTGTTTTTATTCATTAATTAGTTTAAGCTATTCATGTGCAGTAACAGACTAAAGAAATCTCAAATCGCAGAGACCTGAAACACATTTCACATCTTAGTAGCTAAAATAACCAAGGTTTATTTTCTTCCTCATGTTTTGTGCCCATCATGAATCAGTATATATTAATCAGGGTTCTCCAAAGAAACAGAACCAATAGAATTCGATAGACCAATAGATAGATTGGTAGATAATTTATTATAGGTATTGGATCACACAATTATGGAGATTAAGAAGTTTCATGATCTGCTATCTGCAAGGTAGAGAACCAGGAAAGCTGCTGGTATAATTTAGAGTGCAAATGTCCGAGAATCAGAATGTATGAAAGGACAATGGTTTAAATCTTGAGTTCAAAAGCAGGATGGGCAGAAGATGGATATCCCAGCTCAAATAGAGAGTGATTTTGCCTTTCCTCCTTTTTGTTCTGTTGATGCCATCAGTAAATTGGATGATGCCACGCACATTGGTAAGGGAGATTCTACTAACTTAAATGCTAATCTCTTCTGGAAACACCTTCACACACGCACACACACACACACACATACACACACACACACACACACAGAAATAATGTTTTACCAGCTATTGGTGCATCCCTTACCCCAGTCAAACTGACACATAAAATTAACTATCACAGTCAGCAAATGCTTTTCAGTTCACAGTTGCCCCTTAGGAATCCAGAAAAACTGAGCAGCCACTTATCTTAGATGTTGCCAATTTCTTTGACAGAGAAAAAGGAACTCTGCAGGATCTTGCTAAATTCTCGGCCCAGAAGTGACATGTGTCATTTCTATTCATAATCCTTTGTACAGAAGTGGGCACATGGCTCTATTCAACCACTGGAGACCACAAAGTGTGATTCAGACACATTCACAGGAGGGAAGTTGAGATTATGCAGTGAGCAGCACTAATAAATACAAAAGAAGTATATTGTAAAATCATAATCTGTTACATGGACTGTTTTCAAGTTTCTTTTTTGACAATATCTTTTTAAATTAAAAAATTTCCACATAATATTAATAAACAACAGAAATAGGCATTAATGGAGTGAGACTTCAAGAAAAGTAATGTATATATACATCTCCATTTGGTCCCTAGCATTTCCTCCCAGACAATGCTAGTACCATTCTTGGGAACCAACTGAGACAGCTGCTTTGGCTCATATGCCCTGGAAGAATCTTACATACAAGCAAAATCAGCAATAATTGTTCATTTCACCAAACTCTACTTCTCTTTCAGGATTCATCACTTTTTACATGTGGCATTTTACCAATTTTTAACCTGCGATAATTTATATATACTTCTAATATTTGTGATTTCTCTTTTAAGTGTATCTTATAATTTTAGTTATGGCATCATTACTTTATATACTATTAAATCTATAGTATATTTATACTATATACTACACCCATCCACACACATACACAGATGCTAGAACTTAAGTTCTAGATCCTTTTCTATTACTTCTCGTTGTGCTTAATGTCTAGGAAGTAGCTGTTTGGGTAAACTTACTTCTCCATTTGGCCAAATATATTTTTTCCTAACAGTATACTTCCTTACATATTATAATATTTCTCAACTGGAGACTTATAACCATATTCTCATTATCTTTTTACATTCCTTTCTCAGAGAACAAGAGAACATATGTTGCTGCGTGTGTTCTTTTTGAAATTCGAAAAAATAATTATTTAGACACTCCTAAAATATTCAGAAGTTTAAATAAAATTCTGAAGGAAGCTAATCCAGTGACATACAGATTCTAAGAAACAACATAAACTTTGAAAATGTTGAAATGCAAATACTTTATTACAAAAGTTTTGTAAGTCTAATTCCTATACCATATTAGTTTTCATGTATTTGCAAGACACTTTAAGTCCAACAATAAACACTGAACATTTCCATCATAAATTCTTTATCAGTATGTATTTAAATTATTATTTTGAAACACAGAACTCTAGGGTTCACACTGCTTTACTCATTCTCATATGTAATACTAACATTGGCCAATAGATGCCCTAAGAGATCTCTTAAACACAGGAATTCAAAGAATTAAAATCACGTATTTGAGAATCAGTGCTTCTTATGCTTTATTTTCATAGTTCAGTTTTCATTACAGTTGTAAAATGGTACAATATTTTTAGATCCTAGATTCTTAAGATTACCAAATTCCAAATTACCTGCCCCAAACACTGATGATTAAGATAATAGAGGAAAGAAAAGGAAACTTTTCCAGAATTGCTTTTAAAACTACAGTGAAGACAGTGATACATCTGATCCACTTAGATTAATGATTTCTAATTTCAATAAATACTGCCAGCACTATAGTGTGTAACTATAACTCTCAGGTTAATTTAATCATAGAAGATTAGTTTGAGTTGTAAAGCATTTGCTCAGATGAATTAGCTGATACATTTGGATTTTTCAGATTTTACTATAATTTCTATTATTTTCTATAACATAGCTATTAGCAGAGAGTGCATTGAGTTGATTAGTGGAAGGTATTTTAATTATAGTTCTCTACATCTAGATATTTTTAACATTGAAGTTTATTCATAAGAAAAATATTATTTAAATTTTTTTATTATATAAATATGGGAAAATAGAACTCTGTTGTTTTCTCTCCACCTTCAGTTTATATAAAAAAATTCCCAGATTTTTTTTCTTATTAATCCAATTATTTTTGTCTAGGCTTATGTCCATATCTGCTATCTTCCTAATGAGGTTATCCCAAATTGTATAGACAAGTAGCCATATAAAAACAATTCTTAATTAATTACATTTACTTTAAAAATATTTTCTTAATTCTTCATTTCATCTGGTCCTCCCTTTTTCAGAGCAATATATTCTGGCCCATTCCTATGAGCCTAAGAATTCTGTGCATGGACATATTGGTAGATGACAGTTCTTATAGAGAAGTTATTCCCATTGTTTTCAGACTGGGACAGAAAAAGTAAATATTCCTTACCAAGCCAAAATAAGAAAGGCAAAATATAGCTCTGGGGGAAATTCATAGTGGTATCATTTGGAAGTCAGAAAGAGTATGTCTAAAAAGAGTTATTAGATGAGGAATATAAAAGTACATGGAAACTCAAAAACTAGAGTAGGTAACACAAACATGAGTCTGGTAAATCTATTATTTTTTATTTCCCTTGATATGCTATGTAAAGAGGCAGCTTTATTTTTTCCCTTCAGTGTAGAAGATAAAACTTAGCAAGTTAAAGATCCATGTTTATCATAAGAAAAATATATTTACAGGTCTCTCCACACTTGACAGCCACAGTACATACCATTCACTGTAGTCTACAGTGGTCCTTTGAATGGCCCATAAGTACTTAATTCTGAATTTAAATTCAGAATTTAATTTGACTCAAGTTATTAATGATAATTAATGATGATAATAAGTCCCAGATTACTGATGATAATGAACAAATCTAGTCCTTAAAATCCAACCAAATTGCTCTGTTAAATGTTATAGATTTTAGCTTTTAAGTTAGGTAGCATTTCTTGAAAAATTTTCTATTCTTTCTCACTTTAATATTACCTCAATACAGACTAACATCAACCAATTTTTTTAACTTACAACTTTTGTTCATATTATGCACTTGCCAAGGTTCTTGTACAATTTGAAAATTCCATTTACATAGGAATTAAAGAGTTCATATATGCATTGATGTGAGAATTTGAGGTATAGAATAAAGAGTTATATCTAAGCTTTAGCATGGTATTTCTGTGAAGTGACCTCAATCCTTTGTGAAATGTACCATTTTGATGGTAGGGTCATGATTAAAAATTATAAGAATAGTCTTATTTTTGTGTGTTTTCCCGTGAGTTAAAGTAAATATTAATAAGAAAAGAACTAACTTTCATATTATTCAGCCTAAATGTAATAATCTTTTATGTGAAACACAATGCCTAAACTATAGTGGAGATAAAAAATAAACATAATCTGAATTTGCAACATATACTGAAATTCTAGAAATTAAGCTAATATAATCTCATCAAAGCATATAGTTGATTGCAAATACCACTGAGGTAAAAAAAGAAAAATGTGTGAGTGTGTATGTGTTCAACTCAATAGTGTTCTTCAGTCTGTAACCTTATATATTAGAATTGAGGTTTTGATTCTTTTTTTTTAAAGATTTTATTTATTTATTTATTTGACAGACAGAGATCACAAGTAGGCAGAGAGGCAGGCAGAGAGACAGGGAAGCAGGCTCCCCGCCAGGCAGAGAGCCCGATGAGGGGCTTCATCCCAGGACCCTGAGACCATGACGTGAGCTGAAGGCAGAGCCTTAACCCACTGAGCCACCCAGGTGCCCTGAGATTTTGGTTCTTATATCTTAAAGCTTATGTACATATTTTAAAGAAAATACATTTGAAAATCCTCTTCAGTGCACGTCCCCTCACATACACATAAAGTTCATTTAAGATGGAAATTCTGCATTAGCTAAGATGTGTAGATATAAGCACATTGTATCAACACGCCAACATTCTTAAATACTGTATTTAAATATCCTAGAACACAACAGACATATCACTAATAAACATTTTATTAATAGAATGTTAAAATAAAAGATAGGTAGAGAGAAGGTCGTAAGAATGTAAAGCTTAGAAAGAAGTAGGGGAAGGAAGTAATGGATGTAGGAAGAAAAACAGTAGAAGTAAGAGAAGAAAAATATATTTTCAAGTGTCATATATTCAAATAATGTGGCAAAACACTGCATATCTGGTTTTTGGAACTGTTATTAAAAAGCTAAAAACCAAGAGCATATATTAAATTTCAGGAATTATTTTTTCCTAAGGACTAATTTTTAAGTGCAGGTTTCATGCTTTAAAAACACTATAGGCATATAATATGTCAGGAGGAAAGCACAATTATATGGAAGCTCACCTTGCAAGAGGGTTGAAATCTCTAAGATAGATACATTTTGTGCTTATGTTATAATTTTATGACTCTTTAATTAAGAAAGGCTTGGTCATTTGTGGTTCTGATATTTTTTCCTGGGCCTTGCTTTATTTTGATCTCCCAAAATTAAGAGTGAAAATTACTTAGCATAAAGTAGTGAATATGGGCTTTTCAAAATAAGCATATTCTTAATTCACAGCAAACCTTCTCATAATTGATGTAAAAAGAGAAATTAACAAGGCATACACTGTTATTATCTTTAGAGTATTTATATTTCTGATGTACTACAAATACATTAGAATAATTATAATTCGAAAAGGAGCTTGTAAAATTTGATGACGCTACAGAAGCCCAAAAATAAAGAAGCAAAAAGCAATATGATTAAAAGGTAAATCTTATATACAAGTATAAATACACATTCACAAGGCAACAACACAATGAGCTTCATAATTTCTGTGTATTACATTTTAATATGTTCATGTAAATTACTTAAATTAAAATCCCTAAGTACATGTTGGTCATTCAGCTTTAAGATATTTTCCTTGTTCATATTTACTTAATATTTTAGTCGTCTTTCCCATGACAATTTACAACTAAAAATCCACCTAATGACTTTGCATGCATTACATTTTATTGTTGCTTTATAATTATTTAAATATCCTAAACAGTAATTATGAGTATATGTGAGGATATTATAATATTGCTTATATAAAAGTAACTAACAGACTCCTCCAATCCTCTCTTACCTATTCTGGATAGGTAAAATTTATTTTTTTGACTTCTTTTAACCTCATCCTTTGTCCTAGTTACTCATCTTCCTTGCACACCTCCCAAACTAATTACCCTAAGGTACCATTTTCACAGTCTTTGTAACCAGATGCCAATTTATCCTACCTAAGGGGAAGGTTCTTGAGATCTTGAATTCTATCACAGTATCACTATAGTATAGAAATTTATGAAGTTTTAAAATTCTACTGTAGAATCACAGGATGACAGATATGTAAGGAACTTTAGAGATAATTTAGTACAATAAAATCCTCAAATTTTACAAATGATGAGTATGATGTAGCAGTTTAAATAACTAGATCTTGGTCAAACAGCTAATTTATGACAGAACAAAACCTAGAATCTCTTAGGAAGATTCAGTCCTCCTAGTTCTATTTCTTTTCTTTTTTTTTTTTTTTCCTTTTTTTTTCTCCCCCCCCCCCCACACACTTAAAAAAAATGTTTCTTTTTTTTTTTTTTTTTTTTTTTAATATTTGAAACATATTTGTTTCCTGTTTTATCCCCCTAGGCTTTTGAATAATATTATGCTTGCCTTAATTTAATTCATAGCCCCAAACAATAGATTACTGAAGTGAACTAAAAAATAGTGTCTATTAAACAGCATATGACACGGGCTTTGGTGAAATTTTATAAGAATTTTTATAATGCACACTATATATTTTCACAGTGAACTTTTAAGTCTTCTTGCCATTTTGGCATGCTGGCATGAAGCAGACCAAAATATGCCATGTGACATTTCTAAAAGAAGCATGACATGTGTGCTTTGATCAGCCTAAGTACAGAATATTCATTGTAATTATAATTGTAGAATGCCCTTCTACCCCTAAAAATCATCTTTTATGCCCTACATTGGTGTCTGACACCTTTATAAAATCACTTTGGGAACTGAAGTGCTTTTGGGATGTGTGTGTGTGTGTGTGTGTGTGTGTGTGTGCAAAGAGCAGTGCAAAAAGGCATTGCACTAGTCATTTATATATTTATATAAAATCAATAGCAGTCAGAGGAAAATAAAATATTGCAGATTACCTGGAATGCAGCCATTACTGCCTAGATATGTTGGGGGATACTCCCAGGGAACTGAATATTTAGGAAAGGAACTGACAAATGCTTTAATAAAGCTGGAAAGGAAAGTTTATGTGGATGCAAAGGAGAAAAAAGATGTTCCCTCAGAAGTAAAACTATCGTGTTTTTTTTCTCAACTTAGCTAACTAACTTTCAGGAAAGGATTTGGGTAAATATACCCACACAATAAATATTCTTCCTCAAATAATTTCTTAAATACTGCAGAAAATCAATTTTATTAATTATGTTTCTTGATAGGAAAATAAACAACTGTACTAATTTCATCAAAGTCCCTGAAAACACTCATGGGTGGATACAGTGCAGAATTATATCAGACTCTGGGAATATCAGGGTATATATTTTGATGGAAAACAATGTATTGAGTGCTATGATATTTCTTGAATAAATAACTTTGTTTATGAAAATATTTTTTTATCCAACTTAAAAAAATTTGGGCTTGATTTTATTTGTCTATTTCTTTGTACAAGTAAGTCCTGATGGCTGTAGGTGAGACATGTGGACAGGATGTGAATAATGACCTTTCTAGATGACTGATTGCTTCAGTTCACTAAAAGTGTTTGTTTACAAGTTTAAGCAGTCAGGAATCTGGCATGGCAACCCCCCTTTCTCTTGCTGTCAAGGCCCTTAGAGCCTCAAAGGAACAAGAAACATCACATACACTGAGAGGATTGCTAAAGGCTATGAAGTGCTTCCAGCATACCCCATCTTTCATAGAACAACTGATATATTAGACATAATAAATATTACATAACCTTCAGGATTTTGGCAGTGGAAGTTGAAGCTGAGAACTTTCACTTTTTTCATTATTAAGTGATTTTTTTTTAACCCTGGAATCTCCAACTTCACATAGCTTGATGATGTATTTAAATCATAAGAATGAAGAGGGAAGCTTCCACAGATTTTATAAGAACATGTGAATACTTGATATATACTATACAGCATTCACATAAAAAATAAGAAAAAAAATGTTTACGAATGATGATAAGTATAGCCAGTTTTCACATTTTTTTCCAGTGCTCAGAGCATTTTTTTTTTTTTCCCCTCCAGGACAAGTTTCTGCTGCAGCGACTCCCTCTAGCAGCTCCGTGAACCGAGGAAAGGGAACGGAACACCAAACCCATCCTTTCCAGTAAACAAATGGTAGGGAGCAGGAGGAAAGTTTAGCCAGGGAGATCAAAAAGAGCGGGGATTTTTTTTTGGAGTAGTTGGATGGATTCATTCCAATCCCAAATCCCTTCTCCTCCCGCCTCCCCAGCCTCTCCTCTGAGTGCTCCTTTGCCCCCATCCTCCGCCCCTGTTTTCTGCCAGAGCTGTGCCAGCAGCGATCTTTAGAGCGCACAGAAACGGCAGTCCCAGCGAAGGGAAAAGCTCAGGCCACGCCAAAAGCATTTAGTTTATTCAGGACCGATCATGAAGTCCAATGAAACCAACGTTGGTCAATAACCTGGATTTTGTCGTCTCGATTGCCTCAGCTGACCCTAGCAGTAAGCCCAGTCAAAGGGGCGGCCCCGCACCTCTCTGGGAGTTGGTATGCAAAATAGTTACGTCAGATGATGGGGGCGGGGCACGCCCGGGTTGAGTGGCAGCAGCTTTTGCTGTGGGAGGAGGCGCGAGAATCAGCCTGGTTCAGTGACTGAGACAAACTGGAGGTGAGAGGAGCTGGTGCTGTCCACTGCGCTGTCGGTGCTGAACCTGGACGCGAGCGGACGGCTTGCTCTAGCACCTTGAGGCAACGCCCTCTTGCACTCTCTGTGCCCTGCGGGACCCGCTTCACCAGCAGGACCATATCAACTTGACAAAGGAGTGTGGTATCCGACGTGGGAGAGAGTCCTCTGTTTGCCACCTAGGCTCCCGTTCAAGCGTGACTTTGGAGATTTCTATAGTTTTAGACCAAACTATTTTCCTCTTTTCCCAGCTGAAATGATCTTTTAGGTTTTTTTTAAACTATTGTTATTATTGTGATTTATATATCCACACCGTTTAGGAATCTTTCTGGGAGACTTTTCTGACTCTTAAAATAAGGTAAGAAAAAGAATATTATAAATTATTACAAATGGGGGAGAATGCAGAGTACTATACAAAAATTTAAAAAGCAAGTTGTGATTTTTATAATTTGAAACGGGACTTTTGGCAATGATTGCAATAATTATTTTAATAATTACTACTACTATTTTTATTACAAGAACATCAGTTGGTGATTAAGCACTGAATCCTAGAGGGGAAGTTGAGGGTGTGTGTGTGTGTGTGTGTGAAGTTAATGTCATCAGGTTACATCCTGGTTTATAAATACAAATTTGTAGAGCAACACTTCCAGCATGGCTCGAGAAACAAGAAACATTCAATGCAAGCCCCAAATATGTTAGTAAATTACATTAAATAAATCAACCAACAAGTTGTTTAAAACAAATGTAATCTTAAAAAATATTTGAGTGGATTAATCTCTGATTAATCAAGATTACTTCTGAGATCTGTGGCATAGACTGCAAAGTACAGAGCTTTCTTAACATTTTTGGAGGGGAGGTGGGAGGGATAAGAGCATTTATACCATGTTGGGTGCATTAGATGCATTATTATGCAGTAGATCCAAATAAAACTTGTGAAACTCATTCTCTGAGAATTCTACACCCCAAGGTCATGTGTATTTCCAAGTTGGGGGCTGTTTATTCTGCTATTGACTAGTAAATGTCTTCCCCTCCCCACCCCCTCAGGTTAGAGGTGGATGTAAATGGGAAGCTCTGATTTAATAATACAGTATTAGCTTGTATTATAGCCGCTACTGCTGTTGGTAATTGAATGGAACTGGGAAGCGTGGGCTGAGAAAATGTCTCGCTATTTCAGCAATGTTTAACCTCTTGCATGTTTAACAGAGAGCTTTTCTCTACTTAGGAGATTTTCTTTTAAAGCTATGTTCCTTTTGTCAATTGGCAATGTGTTTTGAGTGTGTATGAAGAAAGAATTCAGTACAGAAAACCACTGAACAGTACTTCTCATAATGAACAATTATTAAATGATGGAAGTTAACTGTGCTGTGTATTTCTTATTACTATTCATTACTTTATTTGACAGGCATGATGTTTGTCTGCAAAATAGAATTATTAATTTTCGTTTATGTCATTTAGTGACATTAGATTAAGAATAAATGATGGCTGGAAAAATATAGAGGAGAGGTTTACCTTCCAGGGAGAGAGTTCAGGTTGCAACTAGACATCCTATCTTAATAGGAACGTGTAAAATATAAGCTGTTTCAGACTTAATAAGTATCATTCAACTGACTAGGGCTATGTTTTTCAGCTACTCAAGAGTATGCTAATTTAAGTTTATATATTTGGCTATTTAAAATTATCATAAAAATTTCTGCTCTAGTTGCATTACACTTACCAAATATGAACTTTAGCTTTAAAGTTTATGACTTAAAATAGTTCCTCTGCACAGAGATTTTTCATTTTATTTACAGCACAGTCCTACATGAGAGTGATTGTTACAAGAAATGGATATTATTGCAAACACTACAGGCTAAATGTAAATCCCCTTAAGTGTTCTCATGTTTTACCCTGAGCAGATTGTTCTTTGTAGGATTCCTGTCAGTCATGTGATCTTACATTAAATATTGATACAAAATTTTTAAACACTGAACAGGTAGAGAGCAAAGGAGGATATATGAAACACTGGGCCATGAAACTCCTACCAAACATCCTCCTTTAAATTAATTTAGAATAATTATTTTCTTCAATACATTTTTAAATTTTCTTTTTAAAACTATGTGAGTATAAGCACTCTGACTATGGAATTTCAAATGGCTTCTTTTAATTTCAGTTTTCTTTTCTTTACTGAAATATCAAATATATTTTTAATTTTATAACCTACTGGAAAGGCAAGAACAGAAATAAACGCTATGCTCACCTAAATGTATTTCAGTATCTCATTGATTTCTTTTTGCATAAAGTTTTTTAAGATGTGTGTCTTCGTTTGAGTATAAACAGTTCCCCTGATCTACCAGTATCAGGAATTCTTTCAGATGAAGTTTAGTGTTGTCACAGTGAGATGGTTAAGCACTAAAATCAAAGTATGCTATTGTCAATCATGAAACTAGTAAAGCAGTTTCAATGAGATTTAACATTTAAAATATTAGAAACATTTTTCATGATTTTTTTTACATTATTAGCTTTTATATCTTAGTTCTGAGGTAAGGTAAAATTAGATAATTAGATGACCATGATAAGCCCAAACTTAGCACATAAGGGATGCTGTTTGGATACAGAATACAACTTACTGTAAACAAATAAAATTGCCAACTTTGAAAACACCTATTAAAGATATTTAAATGTGGTGACTCTTCATAAATTTTTTGCTACACCAAAAAATGACCATATTTTGGAGTTACAACTTGTCCATGTGAAATTCGAAGGAATATTCAATGGCACTATAGATAGCCTGCTAAAGCATGAATTCATTTCATTGCATAGGTTCTGTTAAGTACATGCAGCAGTTTTTACTCCAAGATGATGAAGTTTTACCAAATGTATAGAAAAATTGAACTGAACTAATATAATCATATGTCACATGACAACCTCAAGTTGTCTTTCTTAATTGCATCTTGGTTTCTTAAAACACAGTGAGCTTCTCAAAACTTTAAAAATGATATTACTGGGTAGATGTCTTCTTTTCTTATAGATAAGATGAATAACTATGCAGTTTGATAATATTTAAGACAAAGATGAAACAGTTGGTTTTTTTAAAAATCTATTAACTAACATGTACAGTAGAGAATTAAAGAAAATAATAATAAACCAGAAATGTATTAAAAAGTTTTAGGGGATTGACTTTTTAAAAGTAATTTTTAAATTATACTTAAGAGATTATGCAAATTATAGTTTATTGAGAATTTTCTTTGAATAATAGCAATTTTTCATGTTTAATTCTCATTTATAAATGAGACCAAAACACCTTCAATAATATATTTCTATCAACTCTGCCCCAAACCCAATCCCCCTAATAACTCTAGTATTTTTATTACTTAATGTATTATAAAGTTTTAAACCCTCATGTGAACTAATAGGCCAGAAAAAACGCTTCTTGTTGTTAACATTATTGTAACAGCCATGTGACCAATTATCTTACCAAACAGACTTAATCACCTTCTGCTTCAACACCTCCATTGTCCTTTGGGCCTAGACTAGTTAAGGTGAACTGTGGAGTCCCTTGTGGAAAATCCTAATTTTCCCATTAAATTGGTCACCACACCACAACATTCACAACAAAACAATTGGTCCCTTTGTGCTTTAATCACCTTAGTACTGAGGAAGTTAATATTAGTATAGCAGATGAGAGAGTATTTTTGATAAATTCAGAATTCCAAGGAGTTTTAATATGTTTTTTAGAGACAGTATTAAATAATAATATGAGTGTGTGATATAATGAGTATGTATGTGTGTACATTGTGTGTACAGTGTGTGTGTGTGTGTGTGTGTGTGTGTACATATATATTTCTTGGTGTACTCTACCACAAACCTGCAGTGGGAATGATCTTAAACAAGCAAATTCAAGAAATGCTACTTAATACAAAAAAAATTCACTTAACAAGCTATAATGCAATATAGATTTTTAGTAGCAAATGTGTCTTTTTGTTGTTATTTTTATTTAGGCTGTTACGCTTTAGTACACACCAATTTTTTGCCATGAAAATGTCATTCATAAGCTCTCATGGTGTGATTGGCAAGGGAAGGGACAACTGGAAATGAAAATTTGCCGGAAATAAGCAGCAGAATTGATGTGTACGTAATGAAGAGTTTATAGTACCACATCAATTCTGAAAAAAAAAAATGAGTGCTGATAAAGGATTTGAAAGTTTCTATCTCTAAAAGAGATACATCGGGTTTACTTCATATACATTTTGGGGTAATAAGCCATACACTTCTAAGGGATACAGCTGGAATATCCCTATAACTAAGATATTTTGATTCCTTGTATATCAGTGTTTTCATGCATAGATGTCATAAAATGTGGGAAGAAGAGCAGCTTAACTCTGAACTTTCTTGCTCTAAAACCAAGTAATTAATATTAATTTAATGTAGCTTTTGGTATCAAATTATGTAAATCTCTAAAGCAAAGTAGTTGCTTAGTGAGTTCATTTGCATGTCAATACGGAGAATATTATTCCAACTCATAACTGGTTCATAGCACTGCTAGCAATTCTAAAACACAATGCAAAAGATTTGAAAATACTTTTCTCGTTCAGTTTTAGTTAAATATATCCATTGTAATTGACAGTTAAGAGAAACTTACTTTAGTGATATATTTTTTCTATGTTAGTAGCACTAAGGTAGCAATTAAAACATACATACAGTAGCAATTAAAACATACAGGTCTGAACTACGTTCCCCAAAGATGATGATGAAATGGAAATAACTTGCCTTTCATGATTGGACCACTTCCACAAAACACATTATATAGTGTTCTAATGACCATCAAGGCTTTATCTTTTATAATTTCTAAAACCCTCAAAGTAAAGATGTTTTACTAACATGAAGTGGCAATGCCCCCAGGTACTCTGTAGATATGTGCCCCATTTTCTCAAACTATAGTAATTGCTGTGATCCTGACATCAACCAGCCTCTGAACTGCCTCGTTTAGGATTAAGGAGGGGGGTTCCATTCATCTTTCCAAAGAAAGAAAGAGAGTGATTTGCGACTAATAAACACATTTGCTGTCTCACAGTAAATTGTGTATTGATACTTGAGCATAAAGTTTTTGAGCCTGGAGCCTTGCTTATGACAAGAAGAAGACAGAAAGAGATATCATTCAAAGTATTAATACATATACATATATTTTATTCACATATATGTATATATATATTTTACTCATATTAGGCTATTTTATTTACATTAAGTCTAACATTTGTATAACTGAAAAATTCATATTGTCCTCATTTGAAATATGAGAAAATAGACGGTCAGATCAGAATTGTACGCCTCTCCAGGTTCTGATCACACAACTAGGAACAGGTGGATTAAACAATCATACCTAACTCATCCCTTTTGTGATTATACTGTGCACTCCAGCACCTCTGTTTAGGTCAAATATTCAACTTGGTGTGTCTTATTTAAAACTGCATTTTTTGTGAGACTTTCTTTACTAAACGTGAATCCACCTTTACTCTTTCCCCAAGTCTTTCACTTAATTATTAAGTTATATAGAAATGATATTATGGCATTTATTTTTTAGTATACACACTTTAGAATGCACAAAGGTTTTAAGAAGTTTTTCCTTTGTATTTAATATTAGAAAGATGCTACATTGCTTGATATCATTTACCATTAATAGCAGTAGGGACAGACAATATTTCCCTTTCCAAGTTAAATAGAATAAGAACAGTAGAATACCCTTTAATATGTCCAAAGAGTTCTAGGTCCCCCCCCAAAAAGTCCTACTGAATATCAAATACAAAGACATCTTGAACTTCAGCCCACTTCAAGCAATTACCACTTGTGTCCTATTCAAACCTTCAGACTAGTTAGCTACTAATATTTTAAATAGACTGTGAGATGAAATAAAGCAATCAAAATAAAAAGAGGTAGTCTAAAGTGGGTTCTTGAACACTTAGGAAACACTAAATACTGCATTTATTGTTTTTTAACTCTATTTGAGGTATGAAGGGAAACATTGACCACTAGCTGATGCTCTTTGTTTTCATAGAGGATTAAGCTCACTGAGTAGGAGAAGAGGTGAATACTGTTGGCCATAATTATAACACACTTCCCAGGTGAGCCATAGAGTTGCGTTAGATTCCCTAGTGAATCCTCATTACCCAAGTTTTGGGTTGTCCTTATTAAATGGATCCCAAAGGAGATAGAAAAGTTTGATTTATAGAGGAAATTAGCTTAAACGTGAAAGACAATACAGCTTTTATTAAATATTTTACATATCAGTTAGCAATATTGGTGCTTTACTTTTGAAATGAAGCCTGGTATAAAAGTTTTTAATCTTGACATTTCTGAACTATTTTGTACACTATTCATTTGACTCGCTGTTCCTCATTCTCTGTGGAGCACTGCAGGAAGTCTGTTCACTTCAACAGTTACAATTATTCTCTCTTCACAGATATCTTCCAAATATATAGCTCTGGCCCAGATCTGAACTCCATTAATATATTTACAAAGGTCGGCTGGACATTTTAACTCTGATTTCATGGTGACAGCACAAACTCCATGAACTTATCATCTCATCCTTAATGTGGTCTCCCATCCTAATTTTTTTGTCTGTCAGTTAATGACACACTTACCTATTCACCTAGGTCTGAAAAACTCACAGGTGTTTTAAACATACATCATTCTTACTATACTATATGCAGGGACTCCCCAAGTTTTGACATTCTTCCCTTTGTTATATAACTTTACCTAATTCCTATTTGCTATTCCCTCATCTTATCACTTTTACCTTGACCCACAATATCCCATCTCAATAGAATATTTTGACACTCTCTACATTGATCTCCCTGATTCTCATTTCTTCCTGCAGTGATAATTACAGATGACAAAAATAGAAAGTAAATTTTTTTAGCAATTCATAGTGTATCATACAATATGCTAAGTATTTATAAACATCATTACATTCTATATGCACAACACCATAGGAGGTAGACAGCGAAAGACCAAAGCTTAAAGAGTGACATTGCCCACAGAGTTGGGACTCAGACCAAGCTCTGTCTGAAACCAGCTGCCTGATTAGTATCACTATTCTCGCTGATACAGACTTCATATCTCTTCAAGATTCCTCTCTGTTAAAGTAAGCTTTTAACTGTCACTGTGTTCTTCAGAAATCATCAGTGGATCTCTACTTTTTACTATATTAAGTTGAAATTCTCTATTTGTTGTTGTTATTGGTTCTATAGCCTGCGAATAATCAATTTGATTTTCAATTTTCTCATGTGTGCAATGCACGTATGTAAAACAGAGATGGATCAAAATATAAAGTATGATTCCTTTCCTCTGTACAAAACCAGTGTCCTCTCTGCACTGTTGTGTGTTCAAGAATCTCCACCTACATCTCACTTCTTTATTTCCAGCCAAGTTTTTTAATAATATAAGAGCACATTGTGCTCATATGTGCTTTCCAGAGGC
The DNA here is from genome assembly GCF_002288905.1 of Enhydra lutris kenyoni. Taxonomy (NCBI): domain Eukaryota; kingdom Metazoa; phylum Chordata; class Mammalia; order Carnivora; family Mustelidae; genus Enhydra; species Enhydra lutris. Next base: position 53,583,250 of record NW_019154087.1, on the reverse strand, counting down.
TCCAGTTTTTGTTGCAATTAATGTCAAGTCAGCATCACCTTGGATATCACCAAGATCTGTATTTTTTTCACATGTACATATTTGTTTTCTATTGTTGTATAAAAATTGCCATAACCTCAGTGGTTTAAGCATTTATTATCTCAGTTTCCATGAGTCACAAGTCTGGGTTCAGACTAGCTGGGTCCTCTGCTTAGAATCTCACATCAAGTTTTCAGCCAGGAGTGGGCTCTTATTTGAGACCCAGGTTCCTCCTCTAAGATCACTGGTCATTGGTAAGATTTTTTCTTCCTCCCTCCCTCTTCCTTTCTTCCTTCCTTCCTTCCTTCCTTCCTTTCTTCCTTCCTTCCTTTCTTTCTTTCTTCCTTTCTTCTTTCTTTCCTTTTCTTTTCTTTCTTTTCAGCTCAGAATCCATAAAAGTTTATTTTGTCAAGGCCAGATAAAACTTTCACTGATTCCTTCAGTTTCTGATCTATAAATCTGCTTTTAAAGGGCCCACCTCATTAGGTCAGGTCCAACTACAATAATCCCCTTTTTGATAACATAAGGTTAGCTGACTTGGAACCTTAATTATGTCTTAAGTCTCTCCTCCTTTCCGTATAATGTAATAACCACAGGAACACTGTATCACTTTGTCATCTTCCATTGGTCAAAAGCAAGTTAAAAGTTCTACCTACACACAAGATGAGGGGATTATACAAGACTGTGGGTCATTGGGATGCATGTAAGAATTCTGCCTACTATACCTGACTCAAGTTCTGCTTGAACCTTAGAACCTTTTCTCTATTGCTGTTGTCCCACGAATCTCCAGCATTTATTACCTGAACTATGCAATGAACACTCTGGTGTGGCTTTTGGATTTTTTATGTGTCTTAGGTTGTTCTTCCTAATTAATCTTAAGGTCTTTTTAAAGGAAGAATCCTAGGAATTCCTTCCATGTGTGCAAAACTTTGTGGTTTAAAATTACTTCATTTACATATTATACAATCATCATTGAAGTTTATCCTTTATATCTGCCTCTATTATGTTTTGTACATGTAATTTATGCTCATGGATTGGTTAATGTTTTTAGATTCTAGGTTTTGTTAATCTATTCTGTTTTTATTTATTTTTTTTTGGCCTTTGGTCTCTGATGAATTGAAAACCACACAAAGGGTTTATTATTATTATCTTATTTATGCAACATAGAATCTTTCCATGCAAATAAGGGATTTATATTTAATATTATGCTTTATATATTATATAGAAAGTTAAAATGATGCAATAAATTATATTTACTTTGAAAGAAAAACTTTACATTTTAAAAGAATGTCATCTTCAAAAGAATATCACATTTATGATACTAATAATTTTGTTCTTATTTATTTGGTCTAAAAATTGGTAAATATTTAGGTAATTATTTTTATTTACATTTGTTATACAAAAAATTGTATTGCACTTACATCTTTTATAGTTTTCATACAATTATGGTAATTTTATCTTGACAAAAGCTAAAGAAAATTAACTAGTATATCAATTCAATTTTAAATTTAATAAACAGTAATTTTCTTAAAAACATTAAAACATATTTAATATAAAATAATCATTTCAATAAATATAATTAAGTGCTTACTGTGTTTCAGGTGCCATTTGGGGTGCTGGGAATTGAGTGAGAATGATAGAAAGTTCCCACCCTATTCTTTCTGTGGAAAGACAGACAATAAGCAAACTAATACAGACAGAAGATCATGTTTGTTAGTGGTAAATGTCAGGATCAAAAGTTAAACAGGTAAAGGATTACTAAGGAATAAAAATGGTATCTAAGGTAAGGGTTATCTTGGGTGCGAACTCTGGCATTCTGTGGTGCCCATTAAGTAGTTTCTGATAAACTGACATTCCTTATGGATATTGTGAATAATGTTGCAATGAATGTGAGGATGAATATATCTCTTTGAGATGCTGCTTTTAATTTTTTGGATAAATAGCCAGAAAGAGTTGGATCAGTGGATCATATGATATTTATATTCTAAACTTTTAAGGAATGTCCATACTGTTTCCCATAGCGCCTGTATCATTTTACATTCTTGTCAACAATGCACAGGGTTATTGTTTTTTGCTTTTTTTTTTCTTGTTTGATAATAGACCTCCTAACAGGTGTGAGGTGATAGCTCATAGTGGTTTCAGTCTGCATTTCCCTGATGATTAGTGATGTTGAACAACTTTTCATGTACTGTTGGCCATTTATATATATTCTTTAGCATATCTCTTCCATTTATGAATGTCAAATTATTGCCAAAATCCAAAGGCTCCCATCATGATGAAAATTATTATTTAAAAAAAATTTTTTTTTGTTAGTGAAAATTAGCATCCTTCTTTGCTTGGCACTACAATATGTTTGAAATGTGTTATTTAGATTAATTTTTCCTTCCACTTTTAAATACACTGTACAGAGCAGATATTGCCACCAAATTCTGGGACTTGAAGCTAATTTCTGAAAACTAGTTTGTACTCTGTGCGTTGTATAGCTTATTTGTTCAGAACTTCACATTCTTTCATAGAAAACTTAAGGGCTTTAAAATCTATGGTCCTTTGAGGCAATGATCCAGTGAGCTGGTATTTATGTCAAGTGATTCATTATCCTAGACACTATGGCATTATTAGGGGAAGAGAAATGCTTAGCATGCCTTTTGCGTTTGTGCACATGCTTGAGAAACCACAGTGTTTATTAAAAAGTATGACATCATGGGACCATGTAAGGAAAATGCAAAAGAAATGTGATCTAGATACATCCACAACTTTATGAAATAAATACAGCACTTAGATGCACAACAACTCAGTCTTTTAGCAGAATCTCAAAAGTTGGTGCATTTACAAAAAACCAAAAAGTATGACTTGAAAGAAATTGCACAAATTGTGGCAATGCTTTCCCTAAATTACTTCTTTTGGTGAGATTTCTCATAAAGTTATAATTAACTGAGCTAAAAAATTTTTAAAATGAAGAGAAAAATTCTAGAAATACTTTGCATTTTAAGTCTATATATTTACAAGTAATGACAACAAATATTTAAAATAAATACCCTCTATGTTTATTTTCTTTGGACAAGTGTCCTATTTTTTATTTACTGAAGTCTGAGGATGGGGAAAATCTTTCATTGAGTTTGTTTTCATGTCTGTGCACAAATAGTACAATTTAATTGATAATGTCTGGAGTAGAATTCTGTGCCCAGCTGTGAAAACAACCCTTGATCTTGGCACTCGATTGGACATTTTGATAATTATATATGTTTTGTTAAAAAATCTCTGTCAGGTTAACAACTATCTAAAAATCAGTAGAGGGAGCTCAAGAAGGCATTAAGGATATTTTGATACTACCTTTCTTTGTCACTATGCTTTCCTTCAAAAATTGTCTTTTTTACAACTATCATATGATCTCCCTGATATGAGGGAGAGGAGATGCAACATGGGGGGTTAAGGGGGTAGGAGAAGAGTAAATGAAACAAGATGGGATTGGGAGGGAGACAAACCATAAGTGACTCTTAATCTCACAAAACAAACTGAGGGTTGATGGGGGGGGGGGGGTTGGGGGGGTGGGGTTATGGACATTGGGGAGGGTATGTGCTATGGTGAGTGCTGTGAAGTGTGTAAACCTGGCGATTCACAGACCTGTACCCCTGGGAATAAAAATATATTATATGTTTACAAAAAAATAAAATAAAAATATACAAAAAAAATTGTCTTTTTCATATGTAGGGAATGGATATATCTTTAAGTGCAACATAACCTTTTTGAAATTGTGAGATTCATGGTTATTTAAACACTTAAAGAATCTTCACCATTTCTCCCAATTTTGGGGGGTCCTATTTGAAATAGAAGGTAAACAGGTTTGATTTATAAATTGTTGGAACACGATAAAGACCCCACTCTGTGATAGCAAATCTTTCCTGCCCCAGTTTTTAGATCTTAGCACAGGGTCCTTGATCCAGAAAAAAGAACATCAGAAATAGATGCTTAGTATGCTTTAATGCTTTAATACTATAAAGCATTAGTTGGCTTGAATTAAATCTGTGATAGTCTTTTAAAGATTTTATTTATTTATTTGACAGAGAGAGTACAAGCAGGGAGAAAGTCAGGGAGAGTGAGAAGCAGGCTTCCTGCTGAGCAAAGAGCCTGATGCAGGACTCAATCCCAGGACCCTGGGATCATGACCTGAGCTGAAGGCAGATGCTTAACTGAATGAGCCACCCAGGTGGCCCAAATCTGTGATCGCCTTAAGAATAAATTGGGTCCTCTCCGAAAATGTTACTGGTTAGCTTAGATATACTGGACTTAAACATAGGTTTGTGTTCTAGCCAGGACCTGTGGCAGCATCCTTCTAAACTTCCAAAAACCAAAAAGCACAAAGGTAGAGGACATCCATCCTTAGAAATTCCTAAGCAGTCCTGATGTTTTCAATAAGCAATTTCATACTGAGAGTCAAGTCCCATTTTTATATATTTCATAAATTTGAAATTAGGAACTCTCAGGTTGTTTTTGATTGGGACTTGCTCCACAATTTTCCAGAGTTTTTCTGAAAATATAAAACTCGGTAATTTAAAACATTTTTTCAAATTAAAATTTTAATTTTTTTTCTCTGCATCAGAAAGTATTAAATATATCCCAAAGGTTCAACTGAAAACTTAGCATGGATTTTTGAGAATGAGTTATTATATAGCAGCATTCTTGAAAAGGAAGGCAAATTTTATTACTAGTAACTTCTTTTTTTTTTTTTTTAAGATTTTATTTATTTATTTAAGAGAGAGAGAGGATGAGAAAGAGAGAGTATGAGAGGAGAGAGGTCAGAGGGAGATGCAGACTCCTTGCTGAGCAGGGAGCCTGATGTGGGACTTGATCCCAGGACTCCAGGATCATGATCAAAGGCAGTTGCTTAACCAACTGAGCCGCCCAGGCATCCCGTACTAGTAACTTCTTAACATGGTTTCAGTGTGATAGTATTATTCTGTCCTGACTAATGATAAATTAATAGATTCTTTCCTTTCATAATGACATTTTTTGGAATTAATTGCCATTTTCCATGGGACAGTTAAATTTAATAGTAATATATATGATTTATTGAGATCATATTAAATATGCATTTTAGTAAAATTTACATATTATTGTTTGCATGCAGTTTTATATGAATGTTGAGTGATGTATAAACTTTGAAAAGGTGTATTTGAAATCCATTCGAAGTTTTTATTGTTATTTTAAAATTTCCCCAGAAGTTGAATTACTTGGTAAAATCAACTGATTATACTTAAGTTTAGAAATGGCTATTGCTGTATTATTTTCTATAATGATTACAATAGATTTAAGCTAGTAATGCTTGAGATATTTGATCATAGTGTTACATCTTATGATTTTGATAATTTAACAGCAAAAAAGGTGTGTGCTCTAGGACGATATATTAAGAATTCTATAATTTTAGTCATATTTTCCATGCAAGCTGATTTTTTTCAGTGTTTAAGGTCTTAAATAAAAATACAGTAGGCCCACCACATTTTTCTAGAAAGCACTTGGGTTTCTCAAGTAGGTAAGATTTCCTCAAAATGACTCATGTCTTGAATATCTAAAATTCTAAACAAAGATAGTATACCAGTGCAATCTTGGTTATTCATTATTTTTTAATAAAGAAATGCTACAGTTTTGCAAAAGCAAAATCACCATGCATTAAAACTTTCCCTAATTTAAAGGAAAATAAAACTAGATTTATTTATTTATTTATTTATTTATTTAAAAGATTTTATTTATTTGACTGACGGAGATCACAAGTAGGCAGAGAAACAGGCAGAGAGAGAGGAGGAAGCAGGCTCCCTGCTGAGCAGAGAGCCCGATATGGGGCTCCGTACCAGCACCCTGGGATCATGACCTGAGCTGAAGGCAGAGGCTTTAACCCACTGAGCCACCCAGGCACCCCTAAAACTAGATTTATTAATGTAATCTTATTTGGGTTTTTCATTCAATTCTTATCATTAAATGAGGGAGTATCAGGACTTCTATTTCTAATATATTTTAAATATTTTATCTTAGAAATATGTCAGACTAGACATCATATTGAAACTGACTTACAAATTAAGTACAATCATAAGGTGTTTTTTTATAGGAACAAAAATATTCTTAAAAATTTTATTATTTTTCTAATAAAAATCAAATATGTATGTATCTATACCAATGTATATAAAATATATAGAAAAATTAACTGAATATACATTGACTTTTCAGAAGAAGGAATCTTTATTATCATCTAATTTAATAATGAGAAAACAGAGATTAAGCCATTTAATTTTAATTGAGGTTAGACTCAGCTGTGTATGGAGTTCATTCCAGTCACTGCACACTTCCAGATTTTTGTGTATAATCCTAAACAAGATTCTCTCAGACATTTCATTTCTGGGGTAGAGTTGTACTTGTGAATGCTAGAAGTCTGTTTGTGAACCTTACACCTGTAATCATATGGTGAAGATACATACAGAAGGTTTTGATTTTTAATTTGCAATATTTTTCCTGACAAACTTTGGTAGAGTAATGTCAAACACTTTTTTTTTTAATATATATGCTTTTCAGGCTGGGTAATACATGTGGTACTTCTTCAGAATTTACCCTTTGTAATCCTTACAGCACTTAGAATTTCAAATATTGGGGAGGGTATGTGCTATGGTGAGTGCTGTGAAGTGTGTAAACCTGGCGATTCACAGACCTGTACCCCTGGGAATAAAAATATATTATATGTTTACAAAAAAATAAAATAAAAATATACAAAAAAAATTGTCTTTTTCATATGTAGGGAATGGATATATCTTTAAGTGCAACATAACCTTTTTGAAATTGTGAGATTCATGGTTATTTAAACACTTAAAGAATCTTCACCATTTCTCCCAATTTTGGGGGGTCCTATTTGAAATAGAAGGTAAACAGGTTTGATTTATAAATTGTTGGAACACGATAAAGACCCCACTCTGTGATAGCAAATCTTTCCTGCCCCAGTTTTTAGATCTTAGCACAGGGTCCTTGATCCAGAAAAAAGAACATCAGAAATAGATGCTTAGTATGCTTTAATGCTTTAATACTATAAAGCATTAGTTGGCTTGAATTAAATCTGTGATAGTCTTTTAAAGATTTTATTTATTTATTTGACAGAGAGAGTACAAGCAGGGAGAAAGTCAGGGAGAGTGAGAAGCAGGCTTCCTGCTGAGCAAAGAGCCTGATGCAGGACTCAATCCCAGGACCCTGGGATCATGACCTGAGCTGAAGGCAGATGCTTAACTGAATGAGCCACCCAGGTGGCCCAAATCTGTGATCGCCTTAAGAATAAATTGGGTCCTCTCCGAAAATGTTACTGGTTAGCTTAGATATACTGGACTTAAACATAGGTTTGTGTTCTAGCCAGGACCTGTGGCAGCATCCTTCTAAACTTCCAAAAACCAAAAAGCACAAAGGTAGAGGACATCCATCCTTAGAAATTCCTAAGCAGTCCTGATGTTTTCAATAAGCAATTTCATACTGAGAGTCAAGTCCCATTTTTATATATTTCATAAATTTGAAATTAGGAACTCTCAGGTTGTTTTTGATTGGGACTTGCTCCACAATTTTCCAGAGTTTTTCTGAAAATATAAAACTCGGTAATTTAAAACATTTTTTCAAATTAAAATTTTAATTTTTTTTCTCTGCATCAGAAAGTATTAAATATATCCCAAAGGTTCAACTGAAAACTTAGCATGGATTTTTGAGAATGAGTTATTATATAGCAGCATTCTTGAAAAGGAAGGCAAATTTTATTACTAGTAACTTCTTTTTTTTTTTTTTTAAGATTTTATTTATTTATTTAAGAGAGAGAGAGGATGAGAAAGAGAGAGTATGAGAGGAGAGAGGTCAGAGGGAGATGCAGACTCCTTGCTGAGCAGGGAGCCTGATGTGGGACTTGATCCCAGGACTCCAGGATCATGACCAAAGGCAGTTGCTTAACCAACTGAGCCGCCCAGGCATCCCGTACTAGTAACTTCTTAACATGGTTTCAGTGTGATAGTATTATTCTGTCCTGACTAATGATAAATTAATAGATTCTTTCCTTTCATAATGACATTTTTTGGAATTAATTGCCATTTTCCATGGGACAGTTAAATTTAATAGTAATATATATGATTTATTGAGATCATATTAAATATGCATTTTAGTAAAATTTACATATTATTGTTTGCATGCAGTTTTATATGAATGTTGAGTGATGTATAAACTTTGAAAAGGTGTATTTGAAATCCATTCGAAGTTTTTATTGTTATTTTAAAATTTCCCCAGAAGTTGAATTACTTGGTAAAATCAACTGATTATACTTAAGTTTAGAAATGGCTATTGCTGTATTATTTTCTATAATGATTACAATAGATTTAAGCTAGTAATGCTTGAGATATTTGATCATAGTGTTACATCTTATGATTTTGATAATTTAACAGCAAAAAAGGTGTGTGCTCTAGGACGATATATTAAGAATTCTATAATTTTAGTCATATTTTCCATGCAAGCTGATTTTTTTCAGTGTTTAAGGTCTTAAATAAAAATACAGTAGGCCCACCACATTTTTCTAGAAAGCACTTGGGTTTCTCAAGTAGGTAAGATTTCCTCAAAATGACTCATGTCTTGAATATCTAAAATTCTAAACAAAGATAGTATACCAGTGCAATCTTGGTTATTCATTATTTTTTAATAAAGAAATGCTACAGTTTTGCAAAAGCAAAATCACCATGCATTAAAACTTTCCCTAATTTAAAGGAAAATAAAACTAGATTTATTTATTTATTTATTTATTTATTTAAAAGATTTTATTTATTTGACTGACGGAGATCACAAGTAGGCAGAGAAACAGGCAGAGAGAGAGGAGGAAGCAGGCTCCCTGCTGAGCAGAGAGCCCGATATGGGGCTCCGTACCAGCACCCTGGGATCATGACCTGAGCTGAAGGCAGAGGCTTTAACCCACTGAGCCACCCAGGCACCCCTAAAACTAGATTTATTAATGTAATCTTATTTGGGTTTTTCATTCAATTCTTATCATTAAATGAGGGAGTATCAGGACTTCTATTTCTAATATATTTTAAATATTTTATCTTAGAAATATGTCAGACTAGACATCATATTGAAACTGACTTACAAATTAAGTACAATCATAAGGTGTTTTTTTATAGGAACAAAAATATTCTTAAAAATTTTATTATTTTTCTAATAAAAATCAAATATGTATGTATCTATACCAATGTATATAAAATATATAGAAAAATTAACTGAATATACATTGACTTTTCAGAAGAAGGAATCTTTATTATCATCTAATTTAATAATGAGAAAACAGAGATTAAGCCATTTAATTTTAATTGAGGTTAGACTCAGCTGTGTATGGAGTTCATTCCAGTCACTGCACACTTCCAGATTTTTGTGTATAATCCTAAACAAGATTCTCTCAGACATTTCATTTCTGGGGTAGAGTTGTACTTGTGAATGCTAGAAGTCTGTTTGTGAACCTTACACCTGTAATCATATGGTGAAGATACATACAGAAGGTTTTGATTTTTAATTTGCAATATTTTTCCTGACAAACTTTGGTAGAGTAATGTCAAACACTTTTTTTTTTAATATATATGCTTTTCAGGCTGGGTAATACATGTGGTACTTCTTCAGAATTTACCCTTTGTAATCCTTACAGCACTTAGAATTTCAAATTATATTCATATATATTTATCAAATATATATTCATATATATTTATCAAATATATATTCATATATATTTATCAAATATATATTCATATATATTCAATTGTATTCATTTGTAAAGTGGCTTGGTAGTCATTCCTCTGGAAATATAAGTGAATAATGCCTGACTCAAAAATCCAAAGTATGGTACTAAATCACATGGATTTCAAGAAATTTCAGATCATTTTTTTTGGCTACCTTGTGGAATACTTTTATATGCTTAAGATAAAAATGATTATTTCTTTGGGGGTTTGGAGGGTGAACTACATACATGATGATTTATTATAGATAGTGAATACTCTTCACTATTATAGATAGTGTATACTCTCATGTTTACCTTAAAATAAGTACTATTCTATTTTATATTATATTTATTTATATTTATATGTGATATATCCACTAAAATCCCCAAGTACATTGAAATTTTTATACCTACTAATATGTCAATAAGTACATTTTCAATGGAATGTATTAAAAGTTGATGAGCTGGGGGAACCAGGTGGTGGGTATTAGAGAGGGCACGGATTGCATGGAGCACTGGGTGTGGTGCAAAAACAATGAATACTGTTACGCTGAAAAGAAATAAAAAATTTAAAAAAAGTTGATGAGCCACTAGAATCATTCACATACTAAATATAATGGTTGAAAATGCAATAGAGTTCTAACTAACTGGAGACATAAAAGGAGTTAATATGACACAATAATTATCACACTAAAAAAATACTAATAGTGCATCTTATCTCATTTTATTTTGAATTGTGTCTGAGAATTTTTTAATGGTACACTTACTGTGTTTATCTGAGGGAAGAATTGGTTAACTAGTATGGAATGATCTTTTATAAACTCATCTAGAATGGTAAAGTTCTGATAGTTTCAATTTTTAAGTATATATGTATTAGTTTTAGTTATCAAATTTAGCTTAATGTTGACCAGTAATCTGCCATATTCTAGGTAAGTCAGATTGTGATTTAGGTAATGAGGGTGGGTCAGTCATACAGGTACAAATGACTGTCACTTACCTAAGTGGTCTATATAGTTAGAACATTAATTTTGTAAATACAAATGAATAAGAAATAGACAAACTAAGGAAACAGTACAAATAATAAGAAATTCTTCTAGAAAACCTCTTCAGAGAAAGGATAGTGGATTGATATCAAATAGAATTTTAACTTAAATGATGCATAAAAATGTGAATTCAATTTGTACTTTTCACTCTATTTTTAAAATTTCTCATGGCAATAGAGTAAATTTATAATTCTGTACTACAAAGCAATCTTACAGCTTTTATTATAGGACCATTTGGAAAAACCAAGCATCAAAGAACCACCATAGTTTTAAAATCCAGTTTTTGCTTGTTGTTGTGAAAACAGCTTCGTGTGAAATGTTTCTTAATGTTAGACTTGATTGGTATTATTTGAAAAGAAACATTTCAATGTTAAGTGAGTCAGAGTGACCTAAAAAGATGTTTGGAAACTAATTGCCAGCTAAGAATATTTACTAAATTTTGAAAAAGTAAAAATTAGAAAATTAGTGAAATCACAGTTAAGAAGGGTCTAGAGAAACATAATAACTAAATGTAATGTGATGTCCTCAATGAGACCTTAGAAAAGGAAAAAGAGAGTGCCTGGGTGGCTCAGTGGGTTAAAGCTTCTGCCTTCAGCTCAGGTCGTGATCCCAGGGTCCTGGGATCGAGCCCCGCATCGGGCTCACTGCTCAGCGAGGAGCCTGCTTCCTCCTCTTTCTCTGCCTGCTTCTCTGCCTACTTGTGATCTCTGTCTGTCAAATAAATAAATAAAATCTTTAAAAAAAAAAAAAGAAAAGGAAAAAGACAGGTGAAACTAAAGAAGTCAGAATAAAGTATGGACTTTATTAACTTTGGTTAATAGTAATATATTTGTCTTGATTTATTAATTGTGACAAATGTGTCACACTAATATAAGATGTTTACAATAGGGGATTGAATGTTGGCTGGCTACATGGCTATCTAGCATGGGATATGTACTATTTATGCAACCTTCTGCAACCTAAAACTTATAAAATGAGCTAGACATTAAGATAATGTAAAACAAAGCTATTTTTAGCTATAAAACAAAGCTATGTTTAGCTATAAACATAGTGATTTATTTTATGGGCAGTTAGTAATTTTATGGTAGAAAAATCACAGATCTGAACATATTTGTTTTTACTCCTCTTTATAAGGAACATGGGAATTATGACAGAATGTCATTATTAAGGAATTTATTTTAGAAAGGAAACTCTATATTTGATTTTTCCAAAAAAATAGATTCACCCCAAAATTTAGTTACTTCAGTTAAAGAGGAACCATTCTTTAGATACATTCAGTGATGATGATGATAGATAGATAGAGAGATATAAAGAGACACACAGAGAGAGATGGAGATGATATAGATATATAGATAGCCCTATTCAAGTATAAGAAAGAAAATAACATTACATGCTTAATGGGTTAAGGTCTGAATTCCAGAAAATCATTATAATTTCCTTCACTATAATGCTATATGAATAAGGAATTATTATAATTTGATGCATTTCAGTAACAAAAAAGTAAAAATTTTAGTTACTATAGTGCAATTGTAACATATTTTTAGTTTATTTATCTCTATGTTAAAATACAGCATAAACTACTATTTCAAAGTATATTCACAGATATTTAGTGCAAAAATATCCCACATAAAAAGTCATCTTTTTGGGGGTGCCAGGGAGCCACAGTTAGTTAAGCCAGACTTGGTTTTGGAGCAGGCCATGATCTCAGGATTCTGATATCGGACCCCACTTCTAGCTCCCTGCTTGAGTTTCCCTTTCCCTCTGCTCCTCCCCTCCATGCTTGTCCTCTATCTCTGTCTCTCTCAAATAAATAAATAAATCTTCTTAAAAAATCACTTTTTAAGAAAGTTTAGGAAATTCAGTACAGTCTCACCACAGCCTTTAAGAATCATAATACATTTTAGGGTGTTAAAATCTTTACAATGCAAAAGGGCCTGAGGGGCAACTGGCTGGCTCAGTGGGTAGAACATGCGACTCTTGATTCTGGGGTCATGAGTTCAAGTTCCATGTTGGGAGTTCAGTTTTGTTAAAAAAGAAAAAGATCTTGAAGTATGGTAGAAATTATTATTTCTCACCAAATTTTTAAAATTCACTTTACTATTTGAGCATACACAGAGATTACACTGTCTCATCCTCTTGAAGTTAGGTGTGTTCATGTGACTTGTTTGGCCAGTGAAAAGGGCATAGACCTAATAGGAGAACTCCTATCTGTCAGTGTTTATTAGCTGGTGCCTGATTGTCTATGTTTTCTTCCCCTGCAATGGCATATCCTGATGCTCATGTTGAGTGACGGTGTCATAAGATGGGGAACTCTTCGTCAGGTCATTTTTATTTATTTATTTATTTTAGTAATTCCACAAAAAGACTTTTTTTCCTGCCAATAATTAATGGATATATAGCACAGGCAAATATTCACTTTGAAAAACAAATAGGTTTCTGAGATTTGGAATTCTTTGTTGTATAATGTAGGCAATCTAGACTATAAATACTATATAAAAACCTCTATAAACTTGCCTTTTTAAAGATATTTTGAAAATAAAGTTTTATTTCTGTCATATGTACCAACACTATTCTATAAGCATTTTGCCCTAAATATTTCTAAATAGTCATTTTAATTTTCATTTCTTAAAACCCATTAAAAAGTTGAGATCATTATAATACTTCCATTTCATTATTTGTTAAAAAATAAATTCCAATTTTATGTGTATGTCTATATATGTAAATATGTATGTTTGTATGGATTTGCACTTGTGTGTTTGTGTGTGTGAATGTGTGTGTACAGGTGCTAGATGTGGGTTTATTCAAAATACTATTGTATTATACAGAAATTTATGTTTTTTAAAGAATTTTTCAGAATTCTCTCTTCTTAATTTAAAAACTATAACAATAATTCTGTGTGGATATCTCCTTTTTAGAATTAACTTTGCATTCTAAAACATATACTTTTGGGGTGCCTGGGTGGCTCAATGGGTTAAAGCCTCTGCTTTTGGCTCAGGTCATGATCCCAGGGTCCTGGGATTGAGCCCAGCATCAGGCTCTCTGCTCCGCAGGGAGCCTGCTTCCTCCTCTCTCTGCCTGCCTCTCTGCCTACTTGTGATCTTTGTCTGTCGAATAAATAAATAAAATCTTTAAAAAATAAAAATAAAACATATACTTTTATAAGCTTTTTTATAAGAAAACTCCAAAACAAAGAAATAGATTTATAAAAATAAGTTTAACAAACAATATTACAATAATATGTGTACCATATATCAGATTTTACCCAATTCTTTTTGCTTTTCTGCATTGGTTCCTTGATGAAATACGAATTCACTTTTTTCCTATTGATCATTAGATATGTCTAATCAAATTTTCAAAATAATCATAATGTTTTTGATGTTTACAACCTCATCATGATGAAGCACAGCTTTGAATTGGTGTCATTTTCCAGAGCTGACAAAGTTATTTAAAAAATTAAGTTGAGTTTGGTTCCATACTAATCACACAGTCTGAGTGATTGTATGCAACATAGTACACTCTGACATGTTTGATTGTAATGAATGGAATACAGCTCAAATAGTAACGTAGAAATAAATTTCCATTTGGAATAGCCTTGTGGGAGAAAAGTTCAAATTAAATCCTCTTAGTGCATTAAAATGCAAATATAAGAAGGCAATCCAATTGAGTTACATCGATAATAGAACATATAACACAAATGGAAATTCCTCCCAAATAATTAAGTTATAGCTATATAAATCACTGATGTGTGCATTTGAATTTTGTTCCTTTTGTGCATGCTTGAAAGTTCATTAACTTTGGATCACATTAGAATACGTTTTGTTTATCTCCTTCAGACCACTCACTAGGCAAGTCCTTTCCCCCACTGAGGCCAGTGAAGGCCCTTCACTGCATTTCATTGCATTCAAAATCCAATAACTTTGAAATCCTAAGCTTTGAACTCTGTCAGCAGGTTCTGCTTTAGACATAATTATGGACCTTCCAAAACTGAGTCATCACCCTGATAGTTTCAATGTCTTGAATTTTCTCAGTAAATAATTTTGACTCCAAAATAGGCAGATATTGTGAGAATAGTAATGTTTACATACCAATTGTGTAATCTTGAGAGAAAACAAAAAGCTTTAGAGAAATTCTTCTTAGAAACTGTAAAAGCAAGCACTTCTGTGTGTGTGTGTGTGTGTGTGTGTGTGTGTGTGTGTCTTTTAGAAGTCAGATAAAATGTCATCTTAGCTGTTGGGATTTGAGATTCTAAGGCTTAGTCTTTTAAAGTGTGTGTGATGATTCAAAGATTCAAGTACTTAAAAAATAGGCAACTTATAATCACCATGAAAGCCAAGGTACACTTGAAGTAAGAAGAGAAAAATGGAAAGGAAATAATATGCTTTGGACATTTAAATCAGTAATGCCAATAATATGCAATTAAGATGGAGCATTTATGGTTTTTTGACCACTAAATATATATAAGATTGTCTTTGGTACAAATTCTGATCTTGAAAAAGAATCATCTGCTCCCAGATTTAAATTCTATAAGGAGCACTGGAAGGTAACAATGTGAGCTTATAATTAAAATTTTAAAATAAAATAATTGAATTAAATCAAGTTAAATTTGATGTATAAAACATATATAAATGCCTTGCTACAAATCAAGCTATAGTCAATAACTTTTAAAAGTGGATTTTTTTGGATCATTGCAATTTAATATCTTATAGTGGAAACAAAATGACCCAATTAAGTATAATTTGCAGATGGTTAATTATGAAAAGTGTAGGTGTTGTTTGAGTTAATATATCTAATGTTATCTATCACTGGATATCAGTATGTGTGTTTTCTTTTGTTTTGTTTTAGCAGAACATAGCCTGTTTTAAGAAACTGTTAAACAGCTATAGACATTGCATTTGAGTCTTTAACTGATTGTAACAATCAGAGAAATAGTTCAAGGATGAAGTAATTGATTCTTTCATTAAAAATCAGAATACTAATAGTTGTCATTATTTCAGAGCCCAATGTGTGTCAGAGCAAATTTTTAGGTGTTGTGCATATATTATCTTATTTAATTCGACAACAGCCTCATAAGATGGTATGATTGCACAGGTGAAAGCTAAAGTAGAGAGAGGCTTAAATAATATGACTAACGTTTTATTATTAATAATTGACAAAAGTCAAAATCAAGTTCATGCATGTCTGAATGCATAGGAATGGTAATGCTTATTCTTTCATTTTCTACTTAAAAAAACTTTGGAACATATTAATTACTGTATCACATCTTCTCTTAGTTCTCAAGGACATTGCTCTAAGGATTCTTCCTCACTCTTTCAGCCTCATCAGTAAGTTCTGCTTTACTGGATTATTTTTATCAGCATAAAAGAACAATGTAATTTTTCCCATCTTCAAAATCAACAAACAAGCAAAAACACCTTTGACCATGATTATCTTTATTCTATTTCTCTCCTTTGTCTTGTGGCAAAATTCTTTGTAAATTTCTACTACTCTATCAAATTTCTCTCTTTAAATGTGTCCTCTCTTGAATCTACTTTATTGTTCTCTAAAATCTATCACAAAGTGAGCAATATCCTGCATATTACAAAACGCATGGCTTAGGTTTAGTCTTCAGTGTTTGAACTATTACATGATTTGTTACTGTCTATCATTTCACTCTTTAAACTTTTTCATCACATCCACACCTAGTCCTCTTTCAGGGATTTTTAGATGTCTTGCCACTTTTTATTTCCATATGCAATGTAAAATCAGCTTATCAAGTTCTGTAAAGAACCTCAATTGGATTTTCATTGGAATTGCACTGATTCTATAGCTCAGTTTGAGGAATAGTGGTATATTAATGATGGAGAATTCTTCTTTCCAAAATATTGTCAGTGTTGCCATCTATTTACTTTGCTTGATGTTTTCAGTAAAATATTTAAGTTTCTTCTATAAAGGAGTTTTCTATGTTTTTTATTGATACTCTAAATCTTAACTTAAAAAATACATTTTCTAACTGAATGTTACGGCCTAAAGAGTTACAATTTTATGTTGCATGTGGACTTTTTCTTTTGGTTCATCAAATTATTTATTCTAAGAATAAAAATGCATTTGGCAATTTCTATATGGATAGTCACATAACTAAAAGTAGACTTTTGCCTTAACTTTCCAATTATAAGTTTTATTTTATTTTAATTTTTTTAAGATTTTATTTATTTATTTGACAGGCAAAGATCACAAGTAGGCAGAGAGGCAGGCAGGGAGAGAGGAGGGGAAGCAGGCTCCCCACTGAGCAGAGAGCCCTATGCGGGGCTCGATTCCAGGACCCTGGGACCATGACCTGAGCCGAAGGTAGAGGCTTTAACCCACTGACCACCCAGGCGCCCCTATAGGTTTTATTTTATTTTTACTTCTTAATTACACTGACTAGGACTCCAATACAATCCTTAATATAATTGATAATAGCAGCATTTTTTTGTTGCTGATCTTATTAAGGATTATTTCAGTAAGTATGACATTCTTAATATTTTTTTTTAAATTGGATGTCCTTTTTTAGGTTAAGTAGTTTTCAACTATTCTTAGTTTGCTAAGAGTTTTTATCATGCATTATCTTAGATTTAATCAAGAGAATTATATCTGCGTGTACTAAGATGAGCTCCAGTATTAGTATCAATGGTCTTTAATCTTTAAGTGTGCTGTTATAATACATACTAATCAAATTAATTAATTCGTTAACTACTTAATTGAAGTTTCTGTAGCTCTGAAGTGTTCTTTACATCACACCATTATTTATCAAAAAAACTGCTTCATATTTAGATTAGTGCTAATTTGTTGAAGTGCATATATTATTTAGTACATTTAAGAGAGAGAAGACTTATGTTATATTTATTTATATTCATATCTACTATGTGAATGTGTGTAGAACTGACCCTTGAACAACACGAGTTTGATTTGAATGAATCCACTTATATGTGGACTTTTTAATTTTATTATTATTATTTTTATTTATTTAGAGAGAGAGCACACTAGTGGGGAGAGGGGCTGAAGGAGAGGGAGAGAGACAATCTCAAGCAGACTCTGCCCTGAGCACAGAGCTGGACACCGGGCTTGATCTCATCACCTAAAGGTCATCACCTGCGATGAAATCAAGAATTAGTCACTTGACCGACCACCCAGGCACCCCATATGTGGATGTTTTGGTAATGCATGTTAAAATTAGGGGGCACATTTTATAATTATTCTCTATGTAGAAAATGTCCACCAGCTTTTATTTATTTTTTGATGGGAGAATTATGATAATAGCTATTGACTTATAGCCAGCATAGAAAAGTAGCTGAGAAAAAATTAAATTATATTTTAAACATGTTTCTTCATTGTTTGGTATACTCTATTTTTTAAGATCTTATTTTGCTTAGTACCCACTATATGCAACTGGGTTTCATACATTTATTTATAGCAGTCTATTTCAAAGTTTAATCACAAGTCTATTTATCCCTTAATATATTCTTTTTTTAAAAAAGTAAGAATTGTTAAGAATATTTAAGAAACCGTGCATACTACAGCTTCCTCTTGTAGTTTCCAATACACATTATCATTTGAAGTCCCTGAGAAATCTTTTATAAAATTATTTTTTATATCAGCTTCCCTAAATTTTATTTGACCATCTAAGTCTGTTTCCTTCTTATATAAACCCAGCTAATATATCCCTAGTACTCTGCAGGATGCATTTTGGAAAGCATAGTTTGGGGTAAGAAATATATAATTTTTCACTAAAACTTTAAGTTAGATTACTTCCTTTTTGTATATAAATGGCTATATCCACAGGCTAGATTTTCTGGTGGAGTTATAGCTTTTTGTAGCTTGTTTGGCTTATTAATCCAGTATATTGCTGTAGAGTTCTATTTAGATTTTTGGGTTAATACTCTAACCAAGTCCCTGTTTCAAGGAATTTTTATATCTACGACTTCCCCAACTCAAGAGATACAAAATCTAAACTTAACAGACTCTTAGTAAATAATTTGGTTTGCCCCTACATTTACCTCAAAAGTAATTATCAAGGACATGTCTCTTGACTGTCTTCAATCCCTCTTTTTTTTTTTTTTTCACTTTAACTAGGATCTTAACATCTCTCAAAGCCAACCCCACTTCAGTTATGATTATTTCTTAAAGACCTCACAGAAAGATGTAGTTGTTTTTAGGGATGTGAGAGGGTAATTTTTTTGGCTTAGAACATGTTGCTTCTGGGATGCATATGTATCAATGTTTAAAACTACAATAAACAGATACATTTATGAATCTGACAAGGGAATATCTCTGATGGATATTGATTTAGGAAAGATAACAACTGAAATCATAAGATTACATGGAGAGCCAGATAGAGTGGAAAGATGAAGATGTTGAACAGAAAGTCACTGGTTTTGAAAGTAAAGAAGAACAAGAGAAAAATGAAAGAATTTTTTTTTTTTAAAGATTTTATTTATTTATTTGACAGAGAGAGATCACAAGTAGACAGAGAGGCAGGCAGAGAGAGAAAGGGAGACGCAGGCTCCCTGCCGAGCAGAGAGCCCGATGCGGGGCTTGGTCCCAGGACCCTGAGATCATGACCTGAGCCGAAGGCAGAGGCTTAACCCACTGAACCACCCAGGCACCCCGAGAAAAATGAAAGAATTTTAAACACCTTTCTAGATAAGTAATGGAAAGTCCACAAGAGTCATTGCCATAAAATAAAATGGAGGTATTGTTTGAAGATGAGGGATATGATTGTTTATTCAACAAACTATCCAGGGACTTATGTGCCGCGCACTCTACTAGCACTAGACCACAAAGGTAAATAGGATGGGACGATCCCTGACCTCATAGAGTTTGAAATACATAATGGCACCCAATTATTTAGGGAAAGCCAAGGCAGATAAGAAAGTATAAAGAGGTTTTCATTAAAATTAGCAACAATGAGTACGTAAGAGACTCAGTAAGATAAGTTTTTGTGAAATAGAAGGGGAAGAAGTCATAATTAAATGGGTTGAACTGTAAGGCATTTATTTTAAACTATATGCATATGAAAAGATTGAAATACATCAAAATATTAAGCATCTTCACTCTGGACTGTGGAATTACAAGTAATTTTTATTCTGTTTTCTCTCATATGCATTTTATAAATGCCTACAATCAAGACACATCTGTTTTATAATAAGAAAAATTATTTTAGAAATGAACTTTCTAATGATTATTGTTAATTAAATTTTAAATGTAAATGTAATAGAGGTATAACATTTACCTGAATAATAATATGATAAATATGAAGAAATTCAATAAAATGATTCAAATACTGGCAACAAAACCTTGGTAAACTTACTTTGAGGACTTCATTATTCTGATTGGCTTCATAATGATCTAATTAAGTCGATAATTGCCAAAACTCAAGTTGTTCTATGCTGACGACACATATCTACCAAAAAACTAGAGATGCTTGAACTGCTAGAAGTTTTTAAAAAGTGAAAAGCAAAGCATTAATTTATGTAGCTACTAAGTTGGCACATGCTAATGCTTTAAAAATGTAGAATAGCTTCAATTCCCACCAGTTTAGCAGCTGACATGATTATGTACATGAATCCTCTAGGAAATTGAAGAAACAGTAATAACAAGCCCAGTTAACAAGAGAAGAAAAGGACTGCCTGGCTGACTGTCTAAGTTTCCTGTGTTAACACTGATTATAAACATTAGTGGTGGTAAACACAGCCATTCCATGAGATTGAGCTGTGAACATTTATGGGAAAATGAGATCAGCAGCCATGATTCCATTCTATTAAAACAATTCCTCTGAGGCCTGTGTAGGATAATACCTTTGTTATTCTCCCTTCCCTTCAGCATGGGAAAGGGCTATGGAATTAAAATTTCCAGGAGCTAAATGAGAAGGGGCTACATTGTTAATTTATCCCAATGTTTTTGTATTGTTAGAAAAAATACACCTTGGAAATCAATGAACTACTAAGTTCTTTTATATTTGTTTTGTTTTCTTTCAGATACCTTTCACAAACAAATTAAAGCATTTTTGAAATATTCTCAGGTGGTTTTCCATGTCATTTAATAGAAAAGAGTGTGTAATTGCTAGCCTGAAGCTCATCAACCAATTACGGATTAAAATATACCTTGTGAGATGGGAAACTTCAGGGGCAGGATAATCACATATTTTAAAATTGATTATTTAGTATTACTGAGTACACCTCTAAGTCCCCTGACTTTAATTTATTCTCCCCCAAAACACTTCCATGAGGCCTCTGTGGCCTGAGATACCACTGTGCTTAAAATTCTCAGGATTATTCTTATTTCTCAATATTACAGTACAGTGTCCCAGAGGTAGACTTGTGAGAAAATCAACTGTACATAGGGAAGAGGGAAGAGAGTGGAAACTATGGATTAGAAATCAGAATTTTGAGCTCCAGGAGACCCAAAGATCATCCATTCCACATCCCATGATTGATCAAAACAATTTCAATGATCTCCCTAACATGACACAAAGCCGGGGCAACACCAGAAGTTCTTCTAGCCATCAGGATTCATTGCACTTCCAAAGTAAGCACAGTAAGTCTGTTTCCTTTAGAGAGAGACAAAGAAGCCAGAGAGCCTGGGAGACTGGCCAGTAGCCCCAGGCCCCTGGTGAAAGTCAGTCATGCCACAGAAAAAGGGGCTTAATGTGTGTTGTAATCTCCACTCCTTTATATTTTAGAGCTGCTTATGTGAATTCCTTAAAAGGAACTTTACGGCACCAGATATCACAAATATGGGAAGATTCATAGGTCCAAGGAAACTACTTTGTCAGAGTTTTGTTTTTTTCACTTTTCAAATATTCAGGGAATCTCCCACCAGCTGAAACACTGATCTAGTCTGAGAAAGGGCCACATTTTAAAGTGAGTGTTTTCAGTATTTACATGAAAATAAGATGGTACAGGCCTTCAAAAAGAAAAGAGGAAGGAAGGAGGAGAGGAAATACAGGGAGTTGGGGGGGGAAAAAAGCCATCCATAAACAAGGGTACATGTCAATTTCTTCAATTTCTTCTTCATATGCTGTGGAAAAGATAAGTAAGGAACCATAGAGCTGAGACTGACCTTACATACTCCCTGTATAACCTTGAGGTGGTACTCATCTACTTGTCAGTAGACAACTCAATTGTACACTCTGCAAACCAGAGTTCCAATACTCCCTTACTTGCACTGTTTTTGAGAATCACAAATGCTGTTAAAATCTCAAATGCATGTAAAAATATATTAAGTTCAACCCTAAGCTTTTGAACAACTATTAGAATTATGTTACCACTACTTCTTTGCTACATATTGAAATGATTTTGATCAATTTCTAATAATGAAACAAAAATCAGATTTAAAAAAAATAGTTACATTCTCTTAACAGCATCTAAGAGATCAAGGTCGACAATCTTGGGGGACCAAACAACTTTCTCCTCTAAAAGATAAGAAGGAATTTGTTCCTCCTGCAAAGCATATGGCGAAATCTCGACAAAAAAAATATAAATAAATATCTGCAATTGTCTTGATTGTAACTTCTCCTTTATACTTCTGAAAATGGTTTCTTATGCCACCTACGGCAAAGATGCCCTATCTCTAAACTCGGGAACAGTTGTTTTTAATGCCACTAACGATTTCATCTCCAGTTAGAAAGATTATATTTTTAAAAATTATTATTGAGGTATAGTTGACGCGCAATGTTACATTAGTTCCAGATGTGTGACATAGTGATTCCACAAGTATATATGTCCATACTATGTTTTCCACAAGCATAGTTACTGTTGTTCATCATACAACACTATCCTAGTACCATTGACTATTCCCTGTGTCATACCATTTGCCCCATCATTTATTTCTTCATTCCATAACTGGAAGCCTGTTCCTCACACCCCCATTCACCCTTTTTGCCCCTCCCTCTACCTTCCATCCCTCTGGCAAAATGAGAGATTAAATTTTAAAAATTTTAATGTGCACAATATTTTGCCTCTGTAGTCCCAACATCTTTCCCCCCACTGACCCCTAGCCCTGTAAATGAGAGTATTGAAATAAATGCAATTGTGCCTACCCCTGCTAAGATTAAGAACAAAACCAGTAATCAGGCACTGAAATACCACACTCATTTTCATTAATGAAACAAAAAACAAACAAACAAATAAATAAATACTCTGCTAAGCCTTGGAATGCAAATACAACTGACGTGCTTTGAGGTTAACCTGTTTCCTAAAGCAATGTTTCATAGGTGTGAGGTTTATAGTCCCAGTGTTGGGATTCCTCTGTGATGCCTGTTTAAAACGCAGATACTTGGATTTTCTCTAAGACCTCTGGAATCAGAATCTCTCTGGTGGGGCCTAAAATTCTCTTGCCCACCAAAATCTGACAGCGGTAGACATAGTGTAAAGTCTGCTGTTTTAGGAGTGCAGAGAAAGGGAAGCCAAAGGCTAGGAAAGTCAGTGAGCTGGAAACTGGCACAGAACAATGTCAGTACGGACACCCCTGGGACCTCTCATTATGCCTGCCATTTTTTACTTTTATTCTCATGCTGCTTGCATCCTTCCAGCCCAGGGAACCTTTTCTCAGTGAGAAGCTCCTGCTGTAGAAGGTACTCTCCAATTCCATGGGATAATTTTATATCATTGTGACATTTGATTACTATAATTTCTGGAAATAGAGTTGAATGGCTTAGCCACATCCTCAGAGAATCACAGTACATTTTTTAGAACATGACTTCAATTTGAAATGATGCCACCAGATGGCCAGCTTTAGAGAAGATCAAATGAACTGTCCTTCAGTGGCCAAAGAGTCCCAAATTCTAAAATGTAGTTGCTTTTGATATTAAACAATGTGACCTTGTTATAACCACAATCTATAATTTTTTTTATTATGTGAGTGCAAACGAGTACTGTAGTGTATTAATTCTTTTACTATAACGTATTCATGGAGCTCTATTAGCCCACAAATAATGGAACACCCTACTCTATCTCTCCAAGGAGAAATAGTGTTCCATGTTTACTTAAATTACCCAGATGATGTCTGAGATTCTAATTCTACATAAGAAGTGACTGCAGTAATGTGTCCCTGCTTGTTTATGTATGTTCTTAAATCTTCTAGTAGGATTATATTATGGTTACCATGGCAGACAATAGTACATAAACCCATTGGATCACCACATTTGCAGTGAGCATAATCCAAATTCAAATGATATATTTACATAGGGTATAAGTCTTTGCACTAGAAAATGTGGCTCTGTGATACAATAATGATATTTAAAAGTATTTTCCTTTTACACTTAATATGATTCATATATGTAATAAGAAACATGGCTTAAAGTTACCACAATGGTAGGATTGACATGCATGTATTAATACAGAGTAATATGTATGTCTAAGGGAATAAATCATATAAATAAGCAGGGAAATAGTTTCAATGCATAATTATTTACCATATTTAGTACTTTATGCCATATTTATATTATGGAAATGCTGATAAGGTGAAGATTTTAAAGTATATAGCCAGTGCCTGTTCCATAGTGAATTGATAATTAGAATCCTTGATTTTTGGTTATCATGAGTAACCAGAATCCAGATCTTTCGTCAGTGTAGTCATCTTGGACAAATCACTACACATCATTCTAAGTTGTTTTGTTTGAATTGTTCATATAACCTGCTTAACATAAAGTCTGCAATAAGTAATAATTCAACAAACTTTCGTTATTGTTACTAATTCTTTATTTTTAATTTTAAAAATATTTTTAAAATAAAAAATATTTAATTTTTATTGTTTTAACTATGTAGGGCTTGACATATTTGGAAGGGCTTTTTCTATAGTTCTCTATGAGATGACACAGCTTATTTAACCACAAAACTAGGAAAAAAAGAAAAACACATTCACTTGGAGTTTTTCCTTATTTAATGTCGACTATCAGTCATTTGAAAAAATCTGATTGTAAAGATAATTAGCTTTTGTTTACATAGGTCACGGAAATTTAGTTCATGCACCTTCCTAATCAGTTGCGTAGGAAGTGCTTACCATGCTCAGTCTTGATTGAGCTTGTTTTAAAAGACTGTAATTTTCAAACCCACGAAACTATTTATTATGCATTTGATGAAGGGTGAAGTTATAGTTATGATGAAACATTTTGTACAGGTAATACTTCACTTACAGATATGGTATATTCTTCCTTCTGTAGAATGAACTCTTATAGACACTGAAAACCCAATACGCAGTTAAAGTTTCTTAAAGACCAGACACTGATGATTTTTTCCTAAACTCTTTATCAGATGGTCAGATAAAGCAGAATACAATCATTTTACTAGATCTTCAGTTTGTTGCTTCAAAGGGCAGGATGATTTCAGAAAATAAAAAAAAGTTCAATACCTGTATGGACTTTATCCCGCTAGGTTTCTACAATTCTGTTGCTTCATATTTTTAATCTCACTGTATTGTCTTCATAAAATATATTTATAGCACTAGCGTGTTGCCTCTTAGAAAAAAAAGAATAGATTTTAAATCTTGTGAAGAGTAAATCCAAAAGGAATTGATGGTTTTGTTTGATTAAGCTCTTCCCCTCCTCCCTTCATAGCAGACGTGTCATTGAGCATTATTTCTGAGGCTATAAAATTTGGAAAATTATTATTTTTTTAAATTTAGCACTTGCGTAGATATTTATACAAAAATGTATTATTTAAGTTACATTAAATTATTCAATTCAAAGTAACTGTTTTTTTTCCTTTTTGTATTCATTTTATTTTGTTTTTTATATGGAGCTGAGAGATGCCCCCCCTTTTATTTGAGAGATGCCTTTTCTTGTTAATACTGCCATGATATAGTTTGATGCCAAATTTGAAAAAGTTCATAATCACACAACTTTGGGTTAAGATTCTCAGTGACAGACTATAAATAATATCCTTTTTTTATTATTATGTGACTGTTGATGACTACATTTTAATTAAGAATTTGTTATGCAACATCAAAGGTATCATCAAAAGTTTGTTTTTTTTTTTTTAAAGATTTTATTTATTTATTTGACAGACAGAGATCACAAGGAGGCAGAGAGGCAGGCAGAGAGAGAGAGAGGAGAAAGCAGGCTCCCTGTGGAGCAGAGAGCCTGACATGGGGCTCGATCCCAGGACTCCAGGATCATGACCTGAGCCAAAGGCAGAGGCTTTAACCCACTGAGCCACCCAGGTGCCCCCAAAAGTTTTTTTTATTACTTTTGCTAAGAATATTAAAACTTGCAGAGATTTACTTGGAAATCATAAATTCCAACAATTCTCTGGGAAACATTTTCTTTCTTTTTTTTTTTTTTAAGATTTTATTTATTTATTTGACAGAGAGAGAGATCACAAGTATGCAGAGAGGCAGGAGGGGTGTGGGGGGAAGCAGGCTCCCCGCTGAGCAGAGAGCCCGATGCTATTACCAAGTAATTAGCTAAGTACCATCAGAGTTCAGCTCATGATACTGATCTTTTCCCTCATCTGTGAGAAATGACTTTGGACTACATAATTCTAATGTATCTTTCAAATATAAAATTCTAGTTTTTCAGGTTTCATGAGACTGGATTTATGTTGGCATTAGATTAAATTTAGCATGTTAATTACTTGCTCTGTAGTTTTTGAGAATTAATACAAATAGAGGGAAATGTCGAAAAAAAAATTTGTAAGAATCTCCTTAGTGGATCATTTGAATTATTTTCAGGGTTGTAGATCAAATCAAGTCATGATTTTCAAAAGTCCTCACCAATTTTTACCACCCCAGCATTTTTGTTAGTGTAAGAATTTAATAATATCAATTCTTGTCTAATATTTATAAAAGACTCCACTGAGATTGACACTTCTTTTCCCTCTCAGATTTCCTGGTTATATGGCCTTATAGTATGTATACATTAGTGTTTCGGTATTTACATTTGTATTTTTAAGAGCTTAATAGTGCAAAAAAATTCCACTTAACTTTTATCATGAAAAAGTTAATGAAAATGCTACTAAATTTATCTAAGTAAATTAGAAAACCAAATGGTTTCAAGATATATGTACTCATTAAATGACTTGCAAATGGTATTTCTGTGAGATCCATTTGTTTTTTGAATTCTTGACAACTCAATTTTTTTTAAATTTACTGAATAATTAGTTAATATTGGTTCTATCCTTACAAGTCCAATAGTCACAGATAGATTACATTGTGAGCATGCCTTAGGCACACTCAAAAACAAACAAAACCCCATTTCCTTATTTATCTCATGAGGGTATTCCTCAGCATAAAACATATAATAATTAAAACAAAAAGGGGGACATCAAAGAGGCATACTTTTGAGGATAAGCAGAAGGTGTTGGTGGCAAAAGCCAGGTTTATATAGGGAAACTGATAAAGTTCCCTGGAGAGTAAGTTCTTTTGGTTAATGGGAAAGAACTTCCAGGCAAATTCTTGAGAGGTGCTGGAACCAAACTGTTGGAATTCAGGGTTTAAGTTAGTATTGTTTTGAGATGGAGGAAAAAAGATTGGTCAGTGCTGCAAATTAAATAAAGTTTCGCATTGAGAGAGGGGACTGCTTTAAAAAAAAAAAGAAAGAAAGAAACCCTCATGATCAGGCAAGCTAATCACAAGCTTAGAATGACACAGCGAAACATCCATTTCATCTTGGGCACATGCATGCACACACATCCAACAACATGACAAATAAAGAAGTAAATACATAACTGAAGGTGATTATGTTCCAGAAGAAATGCTATTTAAGAAAAAGGATTGTCAAATTTTTAAATAAATACATTGAGGAACATCAAGTAGATAAGTCATAATGTCCAAAAATAATACATTATAAAATGAAATCAGAGCTAACTAAATAAAAATAAGAACACTTTTAAAGGACAAAATAATTTGAAATCTTGGCAAACATACCTATAAGCATTTAAATAAAAGTTAAATGGAGAAGTTAACACACTAGGTTATACAGAAAAACAAAATATGATGAATTGTAGAATACTACTGAGAAATTTATCAAGAATAAAGTGCTAAAAATAAATAAATAAATTTAAAAAGGAGGGTGTTAAAAGCTACCAAGGAAAAAGAACACATTCCCTACAAAGGAATGGCAAATAGATTAACAGAAGTCTTTTTGTTAAATTAATATAAGCCACAAAACATTTGAAGGTGTTGGAGAGAAAGTATTACCAATTTAAAGTTGCTTACCTATCTAAAATATGATTTAATATTAAGAACAAGATGAGATTTTAAGACACAAAGAACAAGACAATTTGCCTCTATTGACCCACACTGAAATATTTTAGAAAGGTTTTCCTCAACATAGAAGTAAACCATTAGAAATGTATGGTGTGCAAGGAAAAAATGGCAAATACAGAAGTTAAATTAACTATTGACATTAAGTGTAATCTAATATCCTATTGTCTTTTAAAGGTGAAGCTTTTATTATCACTAATTTCATATAAGGTCTTATATTTTGGAAACATGTTGAAAGCTTAAGTTTTTTTTGTTCAGAGGAAAGTCATATTGAATATTTTAGACAGGAGAAATTCATCTTCAGCTTCTAAATAAAGTGAGGAAAGAAGGGAATGTATTAAAAATACATTCAGTCTAAAAGTATGAAAAGAAACAAAGTAATCAAAGATATACAACAGTTAAAAAATAACAACACACACATATATGGAATAAAAAAAGCTAATTGTAGAAATGTTAGAATATATCAATAATCTTAATAAATGTAAAACTATTATATTCACCTACTAAGGATAGATTTTCATTAAGGTTAACAAAAACATCATGTGCTGCGTTGAAAGTAAATACCTAAAGTAAATCACATTGACAGTCTAGAGGTAAATGCAAACTTAAATATGAATCACAACAAGTTCTGATGAAGAAATTTATATGCTCATTTTTAAAATGGATATGGAAGAGAAAAGAACCAAAGGTTTTCCTTACTCTATATCAAGAATTGTTATCAGCGGGCTCAGTGGGTTAAAGCCTCTGCCTTCGGCTCAGGTCATGATCCTAGGGTCCTGGGATCAAGCCATGCATTGGGCTCTCTGCTCAGCAGGGAGCCTGCTTCCCCCTCTCTGCCTGCCTCTCTGCCTGCTTGTGATCTCTGTCTGTCAAATAAATAAATAAAATCTTAAAAAAGAAAAAGAAAAAGAAAAAGAATTGTTATCAGAGTCTAGTAATTAAAGTCTGTGCTATCTGCATAGGAATAAGGGGGTTAATAGGATCAAATAGAGAATTTAAAAACATAACCATGATACAGGGAAACCCAACATTTAATCAAGACAGAGTTATAAGCCAGCTAAAGTTCTTAAAAAAATTTTGCTTGAGGGACACCTGGGTGGCTCAGTTGGCTAAAAAACTGCCTTCAGCTCAGGTCAAGTTCCCAGGGTCCTGGGATTGAGTCCCACACCCAGCTCCCCCTGCTCTGTGGGCAGCCTGCCTCTCCCTCTCCCTGCCACAACCCCTCTCCCTCTCCCTGCCACAACCCCTTCATTAGTCAATAGAATAAATAAAATCTTTATTTTTTTTTTAGTTATGTAGAATACAAGTAAAGGTAAAAATAAAATTCAAATACAAAAAATTTTAAAAAATAAAATACAAGAAAATACAAGAAAAATAAAATCTTGCCCCCATGAGATGCCTCCAAATTAATTCCAGATCTAGAAAAAACTGTAGTGAAAAACTACACATGAAAATATATGTATGATGGGGCGCCTGGGTGGCTCAGTGGGTTAAAGCCTCTGCCTTCGGCTCGGGTCATGATCCCAGGGTCCTGGGATCGAGCCCCATGTC
>NW_019154087.1:53507438-53553570 GCF_002288905.1 Enhydra lutris kenyoni | reverse complement strand
AAAAAAAAAAAAAAGAAAATATATGTATGAGAATATTTTTATGAATGGGAGGTTTTCTTCTTAAATAGTAGTTTTATTATGAGCCATTAAACAATAAATAATATACATTATAATTAGAAATTATATATATTAAAAGCAGAAATAGAAAATATAATTAAAATTTTATTTAAAAAGAAATAAGAGGGTGCCTGGGTGGCTCAGTGGATTAAGCCACTGCCTTCGGCTCAGGTCATGATCTCAGGGTCCTGGGATCGAGTCCCGCATCGGGCTCTCTGCTTGGCAGGGAGCCTGCTTCCGTCTCTCTCTCTCCGCCTGCCTCTCTGCCTACTTGTGATCTCTCTCTGTCAAATAAATAAATAAAATCTTTAAAAAAAAAAAAACAAAAAAAACAAAGAAAGAAGAAGTTCAGAAGCCAAAGTTGAGGGGACGCTATGACCCCTGAGTTAGTTTCCCTTTATGGTTTATAGGCAATTACGCCCCCTTGGGGTTGGCCTCAGCTATTTTTGTGTTTACTGTAGGACAATAAGTGGGCTGAGTCGAGCTTGTAGCTTGCTTTTTTAAGAAAAGTAATGAAATAAAAGAAGCATTTAAGTGTGCTTGAGGGAAGTTTTGATAGATTTTCTAGCTACCGCCCAGTATTTTCTTGGCTGCTCTCTGGGTGTTCAAGGAGCCATTTTGCAATAGATTCCCTTATTAAAGAAGCTTGAGAGGCATTTCTCTCAGCCTCCAGTAGCAGCAAGGAATCATTATGGTCATTTCTGGTTCTAATTCCATGAGAATGGAAGAAGGGAGATAAATTTTACTGGCAGTCTTGAGCCCAGCCAGTTCTGTTGAGAGTTTGATATTCATTACCCAGAAAAGAAAAATTGGAGGACCAAAGTTGCTTAAAAAAAAAAAAAAAAAAAATGGTTGTCAGGGTTACAGGATTTTTGCAAAATTGAAAGTGTCCTGAAGCAGACCATCTGAGGTTTGGATGTTGCTACTAAATGTTGTTACTTGCCTTTAGACTAGACACAGTATCCAGATGGAGTTGCAAGCGAATACCAATTCTATATGGGTAAATTCCTTGAAGTATTTGCCTCTAAATTTAATTAGAAAGAGACACCCCCAAAGACCTCATATGTGAAATTCTCAGATATCAAACTGATACCTGTGCCTTGCCTGTATTTTCTCCTCAAAACATTTGCTTCAAAAGATGTATACCCTGGGAGGTTGATAAGGATGTATTACCTGGATTCACATGTCTAGTCTACCTAAATTAGTGGATTTTGTCTTGATAGATTGTTACCAAGAATGTGAAAGCACATAGTATACTTTGCCTGGAGCACCATAGATATCCAATAAGCACTTTTTACTGTTAATCATAAAACATACTGTCACTGCTCTTTGTTTTTCATCTTCAGTTTCCTTTCTTTCCAACCTTATTTTTTTTTTTTTCTTAAATCCAACCTTTTACCTGTCATTTATTTTCCAAATCTCAAACACTGGTATAAAATAAAATTCAGGTTCTCTTATGTCACTTAGAACTAACTCAACTTCTCTTGTGTGTTTGCTCATGACTCAGGTTTTAATCCCCAGTCACCATTGGACACATAACTAGCTAGTACAGTTTCTGTTAATTCATGTTAGACATTTCTTGGAAAGTTTCAACTACTCTTGTCTACATTGGTTCCAATCACTGGCAGTGAATTGAAGTCAACTTCAGTTGATTTAGCTATTTACCTTTACGCCTGGTTTACCCACTGCTTTCTCTATTTTTCATGAAAGCATGGAGATTTTGCTTTTGAGAAACTTTGTGAAAATCCTCATGGTAGAACTAGATCCCATTAATCCATTTTCCCTCTTTCCCTTCCACATCATGGTGGCCTAGACCTCTCCTTCTGAGGAAGCATTAGGTTGTTCTGGAAAATATTCTGGGTCTCCATGACTTCTGCTACTAATTGTGGACTCCATCCTTGGCCTTTACCATATTTGTCTGAATATGAAGTAGAATACCTCTGAGATTCAGCTGACCTAAATGATTGGACAAGTTTTCCCCATGGCATTTCAGTTTTAAATACAGAAGAAATTAAGTTGTTCCCTGTGCAGCACTTCATTGTTAAACTGTGACAGATTTTTTTCCTGTACAATAAATGTAGTCCCTGATTTAAAGAACATAGGCTGCTAGAAACCCTGGTATGGAATAGTTTGAATTTAAAATCTGACATTGACAAAATTGCAATGATTTTTTTTAATAGCAAATAAAATCTGTAACATAGTACCTTTGGGATTTTAGACAGAGTCAATCCTAAGAGCTGCATTCTTCCTTAATTTACATTTTAAGTGCTCATCAAGATAGAAGGCAATGAATTCAGAAGACAGTGCCTATAATGATTTTCTCTTCTCTTGAACTAGGGCAATATCCTCAAGGTCATATAACATATTATTATTTTTTTAAACTTTAAAACATTATTTTTCGTATTTTGTCAGGCAAACTTACCACTACAGCTTAGCTACAAACTAAGGTAATAGGACTTTAACACCAAACATAACATGAAATTACTTATCGTTAACTAACATTTTGCAAAGTGCAATAAAGTTACATCCAGAGTGTTTAGGAGAAAAAAGCAAACAAAACAAACAATGATCAATGTGATTGATTAGTTTTAGTTTCCATGATTACTTCCAGCTGGTACTTACTTTGAAAAGAAAAAAATATATATATTTATAACTCTCCCTTTATATTGCCATGACATATAGATGTTGTTCCTTAAATTTTTCTTGAGAATACAAATTAGAAGACAAAGAAAAAAATGAACTTTATCATTGTGATTAATTTTTTTTCTTTTTTTTTAATTTAATAAACAATACCTGTGAGAAACAAGCTTTAGAAGAGCAGATTAATGAAGGAGAGTGGGAAAAGAGACTTCAGAAGGATGGCTAGGAAGGTGAAGGGAAATCATGAGAATTTTGTGTGACGGAAGCTAAAAGGAAGAGAGGTCAAGTAAAGCGGTCACTTTCTTGAGAGCAGTTTCAATGGATTAGTTTGGTAGAAGCTGAATTACAGTGGATTGAGACTTAAAGAGCAAGTGTTAAGAAAATCAGTTTATGAACACAGCCACAGGTAGAATCCTTATCTTTTGACTTTAGCTATTCTTTCTGTTATAGCATTCTGCCACTCAGCATTAAAAATACTTTTGGTACAGTTTTTACAAATGAATGTTTTCAGGTTATCAACCACAAGAAGAAAATTGCCTGTTTGATGTCAGATTTCTCTAAAATTGAGCTAAAATTGAGAAATTCATCATGTCAAATAAACTGCATACAAAAATATAGGAACAATATTGAAGTTGCTTCTTTTTTGAGTTGTCACACATAAGCCAGGGGGATTTACAGTCCCGAAAAGCTAAGTGAAGTGCTTCATACTATGTTGGTCATATTAGTACATGCTTTTCACCAGTCATTTTGCCCCATGTTACAGACTGCGGCTTTCAACAAGGTGGGAAATTGATGCCCTTTTTAAAAAATTGTTCCCTTTTAGGTGTGCATACCAACATATATAATCCAGAATATTGTACCAAATTTATTTAAAAATAACTCCCTTCTGTTCATTTTTCTTAAATTTAATTTTTTCAGTGTTCCAAGATTCATTGTTTACACACCACACCCAGTGCTCCATGGAATACGTGTCCTCCTTAATACCCATCACCAGACCCTCCCAACTCCCCAACCTCCTCCCCTCCAAAACCCTCAGTTTGTTTCTCAGAATCCAAAGTCTCTCATAGTTCTTCTCCCCCTCTCCCAACTCACTTCTCTTCTTCACTCAATGTCCTCTGTGTTATTCCTTATGCTCCACAAGTAAGTGAAACCATATGATAACTGACTCTCTCTGCTTGACTTACTTCACTCAGCATAATCTCCTCCAGTCCTGTCCATGTTGATACAAAAGTTGGGTATTCATCCTTTCTGATGGAGGCATAAAGCTCCATTGTAAATCTATTCATTTTGAAGAAGAAACTGACAACAGAAGTTTTGATAAACTGTAAATAAATAATTGCATAAAGTTTATTTTTTAATATCATCTACTGAAGGTCATCATAAAAACTGACATATGGAATTAATTTAATTTCAGCCTACACATAATATACATTTTTGCTATTGAATCAAAAATGTATTATAAAGTCAAGTCTGGGGACCTGTTTTGGGAGATAGAATATGAGTCATGGGTCACTGTATGTTGTCTTGTTTTTCTGCCTCAATTTGAAGCACCAGTACTTACAATTTGAAGTCCAGGCTACCATAAGGTTATATAATTTAATAAAATTCCTTGGTAAAATCAGCTAGACCCAAAGTTTCATTCTGTTCCACAGTTGTCAAACACACTTTAAAAAATATATATATCCTGTACTGTATATAACCATCCATATACAACTATAAACATCTATAAGTTTATGTATGTTACTATATCTCTCAGAAATTTTATATATATTCATGAAAATTGTTTATTTATATAAAAGTACATATTTATTTATACATAATAAATTTATATATATATAAAACTACTGCATCACTACAATTATATAAACACTGCTATAACCATCTATATATAACTTTAACCATAGCCATATATAACTATCTTGCCAGTGAAGATCGTTGTGAAAAAATAAATGTACAAAGCAAAAAAAAAAAAAAAAATTCTGAAAATTCTACTTAATCCATATGATTTTGTAGAGATGGTGATGCTGATGTCCTTTCTGTTGGCTTTTGGAAACTCTAGAGAGTACTAAATACAAAGTTGTTGGGGTTCACAGAACTGTGGCTTCTAAACAGTGCCTTAGACACTGAAAACAATTGAATGTGTGTGTCCTTTCTTTCCACAGTGAATGGATTCTAGTCAAATATATTGTAGCATTTAAAAGAAAAATATTATATTTGGAATCAGGACAGTGACATTCCAGGCCAGTGACTACCTTCATGGTGGGCACACCAGTTACTCCTGCTGCGTATCATATTCTTCCCATATAAAAAGAAGGGGTTACACTACATCTCTAATATGATTTTCAGTTCTGTTATCTTATATTCGATGTTGTAGTTAAATTTTTTACTTCAAAAATATTTT
The DNA here is from genome assembly GCF_002288905.1 of Enhydra lutris kenyoni. Taxonomy (NCBI): domain Eukaryota; kingdom Metazoa; phylum Chordata; class Mammalia; order Carnivora; family Mustelidae; genus Enhydra; species Enhydra lutris. The sequence goes on along the minus strand of NW_019154087.1, from coordinate 53,548,472 downwards.
AGTGCACTAGAAGTATTAATAGTTTTGTATAAATATTGCAGTATAAATTGTTTTAATAAATAAATAAAATAAAAAATAAAAAAAGATTGCAGCCTAAATAGTTTTGTAAAGCAAAGATAGCTTTGGGAAACAAATATTTACCACCCAACATGCTTTTCATGATGTGGGATTTTCATTTTTTTAAAGCAGAGTACACACATCTTTTTTTGTTTTTAATTAAATGGAATTCAGTGTGAATACTTTCTCCTAATGCAAGCTTAAATTATTATACATTTCACACTGCAGTCCTTCCAAAATACCAATGAATATATTTTATCTATATTTAGCTTCCTTCTTTTTCAAGTTAAGCTGGCTATTGAAAGGTATAATTGGTGAGAAGCTGGACAGTTTTTGTTCATCCAAATTAATGACTTCGATGTCATTGAAATAGAAGTTCTTCCTTTGAATGTTAAATTAATTTGATGGTCATCATTCTTATTATTTAACAATTATAATTCTATTCTTATCTCAGATGTTAAAGAAAAAGTGTACTGCACATAATATCATCTTTCAACAAGGTATGACATTTCAAAGTTTTGGTCTCTTTCACAATATAAACCAATAAGATAGGGTTAAGAACTAAAGAAACTTCCATTTTTATGTATGTGTCTGTATAGAATTGAAAGACACTTACCCATGCAGTATGGACATAGAAGTCACATAGCTACTGCTCTCTCATGATCCCTGCCTTTGTTTGTTGTATCTGCATTTGCATTGATCCAAAGTAAATGTAAAGGAAAGATTCTCTCTTCCAGTAGTTTTCAGTCTGATTAAGTAGTTGTTTGCTGTCTATGGCTACTACTTGTACAGGTTTTTCTTCTGTATCTGTGTCATATGTGTGTTTTAAAAGTAGAATTATATGACAGAACCATGGGTCAAATTTGAGTGGAGTCAGCCTTGGATTCAGGTACCAGTTTTGACAATGACCAGCTTTCTGAACTTGGACACTTTATCCTGTTATGTTTCTCTTTCATTATATTTAGTTCAATATAAGCAATAATACTTACCAGAAAAAATATTTTTGGATAATTAAGTACTATATGGTGCTCTTCTAATATGTTTAGTAGGATATGCATGATCTATTTTTCCTTTACTATTCTCCAGTATGGTCCTACAGCATGAAGGCAGTGACTCGTAGCTGTTTTTGTATTGTTTTTAATTATGCTTGTTAGGATGAACATTTGAATATGGGACAATCATCAGGAGAATCCATTGCTCTCATAAGGGTAACTAACTGCTAGGTGGAAAGAATCTACTTCTCTGATAGGGAGAATCCATTGCCCATAATGGAAGTAGATTCTTTAGAATTTTTTTTTTTTTTCCTAAGAGAGGTATTAAATTAGAACTCAACCAAGAGTTCGAAGTAGTAGGTATGAAGTTAAAGTGGGTCAAAAGATAAAAACAGTTACTCAAGAGATTTGCTCATAGAAAATATTCTTTTACTCCTTTTAGTCTCTCAGGTCCTTCCAATTTCAGTTGAGCTAAAGGAATGAAAAACTCAGTCCTTGACAAAGGAACCTTTTCCACAGGAACTTCTCACTGAAAACCTGGTTTTGATCCAGGTGTAAAAGAAAGGCTTTTTGTAATAACAGCCACTTGAATTCTAGATTGATTTCATAGTCAGTTTTAATGAATATTTTCAATTACATGAAGACTATTAAGAATCCCTTAATGTATACCTACTATTTCAAATTAATTACTTATCACCATTAATTTATTCATTCATTTATCTATCTAAAAATATTTATTGAGTTCATGCTGTCTGCCAGGTACTGCTCAAATTCACACAGGTAATTAACAAAGTCCTGTCTTTATGGAGCTAACATTCTGGTTGGAAACGGAGAATAAACAAACCAGTAGAAATATAGCATGCCAGATGATAAGAGCTATGACTTCCAGTCATTCCATTTCAATGAAAATTTCCATGCATCTTTTTCTCCAAACTTAAAACTTCACTATTTTCATTTTCTCTATCTCCTAGCAGCATTTGATCTTCTGTTTTGACTAAACCTGCCTGAGAACTTAGTCTTTGGACCTTTTCTCTTTTCCAATTTTTTCCTATCTCATACCTAGATTAGATGACATATAAATGCTAAGAACTCCAAATAGGTATATCTAACCCATGCCTCTTTGCTGAACTTCAGGTTCCTATATCCCATGACTAGTTAACATCTCCAGTAGGACTACCAAAAGGTCTCTCAAAAAAGGAATGATAGTTTTCTCCCTCAAACCTGTTCTTCCTCATATCCTTTTCCAGATCAATAAATCTACTCAGAAGCAATAATCTGGTACAGATGCTAGACTATATAGGGTCATAAATCCCTTCCTACAGATGAGGCCCAAGTAATGCAATTGGTTTTGCTTAGGTTATACAGTGTGACAGGGTAGGTTAGAAGTCAATTTCTCTGTCTCATAGAATTATAGAATACCAAAAAGGAAAAAGGCACTAGTAATCATTTAGGCCACTTCTCTATTACAGAAGAGAACAAAGGTCTGTGGAATTTAAGAAACTCAGAGATTGTGATAGAACCGGTTTAATGTACACACACACACACACACACACACACACATATAAATCTTCTTAAATCAATTATCAGCAGTGCAAGGTGAAAAGACACATGAGAGATGTGTGTAAAAATTGCAGCAGAGAGCAGTCAAGTCCAGGCAAAATTGACAGGGAAGATTTCACCAAGGAAGTGGCTGGAACTATCTTGAAAGACCTACAATATTTTTCTAGGCTGGAGTGAGAGGCAGTGAGGGCACTCCAGGAGAAACCCTCAGATACTTGACTTCTCTGCAACATTTGAGAATGATGTGAATTTGCTTCACCTTGACATTCTTTTCATTCGTATGCATGATACCACAGTTTCCTTCCCCATCTCAAATGCTATATTTCATTCTTAAGGCAGTACTTTAACACTCTTAGTTTGTTTTCCCAAGTGAGGTGAAATTCTAGAGAATGTGTAAACAAATCAAAATCCCTGAAATTTGAATCTTCTAAATCATATAACTAGTCTAAATCCTACTGCCATGAGCTGCACAGCATGTTACACCATATGGTGAATAAAATAGTTTGATTCAAAGATAAACATTATTTTTTGAACAAGAGAAACCTTTTTCCATTCCCCTTACTATTTTCAAGTGTAACTTTGTTAAATCTAATGTTAAGCAGATACTTTTTAGATTTGTAAACATTTTGTTTTCTCTAAGCTAATAACGAGGTTGTTTTCTGATGCTTCCATATAAACGTTGAGGTTGTAAGGAAAAGTCATAGGATCATTATTGCACCATCTGTTGCAGCTGGTTTTGTTTTAGTCACGTGCTTTTCAGTGTTCTTACTGAGCTATCAACAAACTGCCAATTAATTATGAAAACCTAACACGTCGTCAAAGGTTATAGTACTGAGAAAGTGAGATCATGAGTCAGTATATCATGGGATTGATTACTACTGATTTATAATTTCCAGAACACCTTCTGTGAAGGAGTGAACTTTTAAAAACATAATAATGACATCTTTGGATCCTGTAGCTAAAGAGAAATAAGAAAATAATTATTTTCTGAGCATCTATCAAGAAGTGTCATCTTTTTATTTAGGTTGTTATTGATGGCTATCTAATTGGATTCAATTGTTTTTCTTACTAATATCTTAATGAAGAAATCTTGCAAGGTAGTCATTCACAGAAGATAAATGATGAAACTTGTCTTTGTTTTTTGTCTTGTCTAAAACTTACTGCTGAGCTCAATGCCTATCTGCAATAGAAATCAGGGTTCTCCCCACCCTCCCAAAAAGTAGCTGACCTTTTTAAAAAAGATTTAATTAATTAATTAATTAATTAATCTGAGAGAGAGTAGAGGAGGGGCAGAGGGAGAAGAAAAGATAGAGAATCTCAAGCAGAGTCTTCACCTAGCGCAGAGCCGACTCAGGGCTCGATCTCATGACCCTGAGATCTTGACCTGAGCCAAAACCAGGAGCTGGATGCTCAACTGACCAAGCCACCCAGGTGCTCTGGTATCTGACTTTTAATATCAGTTGTTTCATTTTTTTCTGTGACACCAAATAAATCACTCCAGTTGTCTGATAGCTTTTGATGAGATAAAAAATATATATTTTTATTTTTATATTTTAAATTTTTGTATAACTTTGTATTAATAAGAAATTTTAGTCATGAAAATATAGGATTATCAATGAAAAAAATTAATCATGACTAATAATATGAGAAGTAAATTAAAATGGTATAAATAAGTTGTATATAATACACTGAAGATTTGCATGTTGACTTGTTATCAACTTTTTGTGAAATTTCTTAAAGCAAACATTCCTAGCCTATTGCTTTTTGGCAGAAAAAAATACCTCAGGAGATTATTGATCTAATTATCAATATGTGGAAGTTTTCTCACCCAAACTTGTGAGATTTTCTTTTGTCATCTATTAAAATTAAGTAATTGTTTATTTAATCTATATTTTATAGTATATGAAATATTTGTAGCTGTGTGGAGTATATGGGTGTGTGAATGTGTGTGTGTGGTGGGGGAGAGAGTGAGAGAGGAAGAGAGAGAGAGGACAGAAAAATAAAAACCCTTAAATGAGGAGCTTAAGAAATTTATGACCCAACCTTTACCCTGTCATAATGAGACAAGGTTGTTGCCATGCCTCTTTCCTACCTTTCCTGTTTGACAACCGAAGAAACATAGTATTCAGAACCTCTAATAAAATATCCCTTCAGCTGAGTTGGTCCTGTTTGCTTTATTCTTGGGCTCTATCTTAGATTTAAAATATTCCATCCAGTTGTCTTATAAACAAATATTTACCTCTGAGAGAAGTATTAGACTATACATCAAAAAGACAGCAAAGGGATGGATTGCAAATGAAATTATTTAGTTTTCTGGTTCGGTTTCAGATGTTTTGTAGTGGTAGTGAAATAGGAATTGTATTCAATATTGTCAGAATGCAAGAAAACACAATCTTTTTTTTTTTTTTCTCTTGAATGCAGGATGACATTCACTTATGCATTCATTTATTGAGTGTCTAGTAGGTACCAGACAACTTGCTAGGCCCAGATGATATAATGCTGAGAAAAACAAATGAAAAACCAATCACCAGATCCCTGTATTCATGAAGTTTGAAGGAGAAGAGAGATATATAATGTAGTGAAGAAGTCCACCATTATTTACATAATCATATTAATGATGTATAATTACAAATGGTTGTTCTGAAATGAAGGAAAACTGATCTATGAGCATGAGTAACTAAAAAATGTAGCTCAAGCTTGATATTAGGGGAAAGATTCTTAGGAGATATGTCTGATATGTGAAGGTCTTTGGGAGATAAATGGTGTGGGAAAAGGTATACTTCCAGTAGAAGGAAGTAAGGTACAAAAGTCTCATAGTGAGAGTGGACCAAGTTCAGAGAACTAAATGAAGGTCAATGTGGCTGGAGAGCAGTTTTCTAGGAAGAGAAAAACATTCAGAGCCTAGACTTTGTGGGCACTTGCAGGATAGGTCAAGGATTTTGGTTTTTATCTTAAGGGTGAATGAGTATATCCTAAAGTTATTAACAAGGGCAATAAAGTCATAACATTTGCCTTTGGCATGACCATGTGGGCTATTGCACAGGGAATGATTCAGGGTGCATAAGCATGAATGGGGATGATCAGTAAGGTTGTGCTTGGGGCAGTTTAGGGGAGATGTGGTGGGGATAGCGTGAACTCAGGTTTTGACAGTAGTCTGGAAAGAAACTGATTTTGGGAGATACATTTTGAAGGCAGAACTAACAGAGTTTAGGGATGAGTTTAGTATGAAAGTTAAGGGAGTCAAAGGTGTCTCTTCATTTCTGGCTTGACTAAATGGGTGAATGAAAGTCTGGGAAAGGGTGACTTTATGTGGGGCTTGTATACCATGAACTGTTTTTGAAATATACATGTGGCTGACTCTTCTAATCTGGAGTTTGGATGAGAAGCAATGATGCAAATGTTCCCCCTGCTATCCCAAACTACAGCATACCTAAGTATTCTTTCATAAGGAAAAAAAAAAAAAAAGCATAGAAAGAAGCAATTATCATTAATTTATATGAAAAATTTTTGAGTGTTCTCAGACCCCCCTCTTAGGCTTTTCTGATACCTTAGGACACCTCTTACTACTGGATGCCAAAATAAATCCAGATAAAACACAGATGCTCACAGGCACAGTTCAAAATCCTGGTGGCTTGGTGCTGGGATGCTGAGTGTAGTTCTCCCTGGGAAGGAGCTTGGCAGGGCAACACTCTCTACTCCACCTTCTGGAGGAATGCTGCTTCTGGGCTGACTTCAAAACAAATGCTGAGCACTATTTTTAATTCTCATATTTTTGTTTGTTTGTTTATTTTTGTGAAAACAAAAATCCTTTTCAGATTTCTTTTGGGTAGTAAAAACAGGTACTGCTAGTGTAGTTGTTCCTTAAAAACAAAGTGGTCTAAAAGCATGAGGTAGCTGTAATTAAAATGATAGATGATGTTGAAATGTCTGGCTGGATGGAGGGAGCAGATAAGTGGCTAAGAATGAAATTTGATAAGCTATAATATTTAATGGTGAAGCAAAGGAGTGGGATGAACCTACATAAGGACTGAGAAATTTTCATAAATTCTAGAGAGACAGAAGAGAGGGGTATCTTAAACACCAAGTAAAGTGACCATTTCTTGAAACAAAGAAATATTACTCTGTTTTTTTAATTAACATATAATGCATTATTTGTTTCAGGAGTACAGATCTGTGAATCATCAGTCTTACCAAAGAAATGTTACTTTGATAGAGTGATAGAGATAGAAACATGCTTGAGTGAACTAGTTTCAGAAATTAGCTAGAATGATATACACAACTCTTTCAGAATATTCAGGAAGTAGAGGAGAGGAATTATCTTAAAACCTGGACGATTTGAGCATCTTTTAAGATGGAAGTTAAAAACTGGGTGGGGACGTTTAGACAACAATAACTACCAGAGTTAATTAATTGGTTAAGTTTCTCAAGAAGTCATATGTACAGAACAGGGGGAGAAAGAGCTTCTTTATTGTCACAATAGGGATAAAGATATGTTGGTGAAAGTGATAAAATGGGATATGGTTTAATTCAAAGCATAGATTTATTTTTTGGAAGAGGGCTTAGAGTTTATATAATAAATTCATGCCATTTTACAATTTCTCTGGTATATTTAAAGACACAGAGCTGTGGACAGACTCACATGGCTTTTAGTTTAAAACACTTATTAAGAAATTTTTAGGAGAATATTCTTTTAGCTAGAATTGGGAAAATGTATTCATAACTCAGTATAACCCTCTGCCTTATTTTTGTTGTACCTCAGTTTATTAAGTACCTACCATAGAAGACCACCTTGTCAAACTCTTACCAGCCTTTGCTAGTGAATTATAATAGCTATAGTTTTATTAAGTGTTATTCATCGAATGTACTCAAAAACAAGTTCAAAATTTATAAATATGTTGATAATTGTACTCTATATGGATGCTTAGAAATTTAGCCATGGTTTAAAGTTTTGGGTTTTTTTTTTTTTTTTTCATTTTCTTTCAGCTTAATTTTAAAATATTTTTTAAAAGATTTTATTTATTTATTTGAGAGAGAGAGAGAGCATGAGAAGTGGGAGGGTCAGAGGGAGAAGCAGACTCCCTGCCGAGAAGGGAGCCAGATGCAGGACTCGATCCCAGGACTCCAGGATCATGACCTGAGCCGAAGGCAGTCGCTTAACCAACTGAGCCACCCAGGCATCCCCAACTTCATTTTAATTAATTTTCCTCCATAACTTTTGATTGGCATTTATATCTCTATGTATTTAATGTTGTGTAAGGCTGTGTGAGTGAACAAAACAGTGTTTGTTATGATCAAGGGTATCATAATCTTTATTTGGAGATGCTTACCTATTATGGATTCAGTTGGCAATTGCCTACAAGTTTTGATTAGATCTGTGGAGATTTCTATGCACTATTGAATACTTCTTGAAGAATTTTTTCAATATATAAAACATTTTCTGATTACTTCCAATGCTAATTTTCACAGGTGAGAACCAATGAGAATGTTTAAGTGCTGGTCAGCAGTTTTGGTTCTTGGATTCATTTTTCTGGAGTCAGAAGGAAGGCCAACCAAAGAAGCAGGATATGGCCTTCAATCCTACCAACCTCTAATCAGATTGCGACACAAGGTACAGTCAGCATTCTGAATTTGCTCACAGTGCCTAGCAATTATGAACTGAACTATTAGGTGTCTGCTTTATTATTATATACTATATAGTATATACTATATAGTATATAATATTAATATTATAATAATATTATATATTACTATTATATAGGAGCACTTATTGCAGTATATGCCTTCAGAATATAATTTCTGTATAAAAGTGCACATTTTAAAACATGAAATTGTAGCAATTAGGAAATTTATAATTTGAGGAATTAAATATTTCTTAAAGTATAGAGATGACTCATTGAAAAAAATCATTTAAATTTACATTAAGTCATGGTAATAGTGACATAAAAATAAGTAAATATGTTAAGACCCTATCAACTAGACAGACTAGATAGTTTCTGTTATTTCCATATTAAATTTAGAACTTTTTAAACTAAAACCTTTTTATGTTTTTTAATTTGAAGTAAAAGTAAACAAAAAAGATGTCTATACCACCTGGAGTTATATAGGCTGGTAAAGAAATTAGTATTTATGGAAATCATTAAACGTTTTAATTTCATAAAAAATCATAATTTTAAGTTTTTAATATTGAGGAAATACTTCACTTCCTTATGTTAAATATTTTCAAGTATAAAATAAATAGGCTTTAGGCATACTATAAATTATGTAATGTACTTATATTAATTAAGCTGGTACTTTTATTTTAATAATAGGGCAACTTTAATACTAAAGTAGCTATTTATTCAATCAAATTAAAAGTTTATAATGCATTTTGATTTTCATTGAAAGTAGGAATCAAGATGAAAAATGACATATTAATTATGGAGAAAATATATATCTTAAAATTTCTTGTTATTTGTCTTAAAAAAAAAACTTGAAATAAATATAAGTAGAGTTGCCCCCTCAACAATATTAAGTGTTAGGGATGCTGGCCCCTGCATAGTTGAAAATCCATGCATAACTTTTTTTTTTTTTAAGATTTTCTTTATTTATTTGACAGAAAGAGAGAGAGAGCACAAGTGGTGGGGCATCAGGCAGAGGCAGAGGGAGAAGCAGGCTCTCTGTTGAGCAGAGAGTCAGCATGGGACTAGATCCCAGGACCCTGCGATCATGACCTGATCTGAAGGCAAGTGCTTAACACACTGAGCCACTCAGTTGCCCCACACATAACTTTTGACCCCCAGTTCTTAAATATTAATAGCTTACTGTTGACTGAATCCTTACTGATAATATAAACAGTTAATGAACACATATTTTGTATGTTATGTGTGTTATATAGTATATTCTCACATTAAAGTAAGCAAGAGAAAAGAAAATGTTATTGAAAATTAAAGGAAGAAAAAATACGGTTACAGTAAAGTACCATATTAATTTAAAAAATTGTGTGTAAGTGGGCCATTCAGTTCAGACCTGTGTTGTACACATATATGTGTAATACACATATATTTACATTGCATCTGTACACATTGCATATATTTTGCTGAAATTCTTTCATATTCTAATGTTTTGATAAAATCACTAACCTTGACTGGAATTTTTATGTGCCAGATCATAGGGTAAGCTCTTAAATGTACTATTTTATTTAATCTCCAAAATAGTATTATAAAGATGTACCTTTTTCATTTGATATATGAAAAGTCACAATTTTTAGAAATGTTAAGGGATTTTATGAATGCCTACATTTATGAAGTATATTAATTGACTAAGGTAACATGCAGTACAGTTTTGATAGCCAGAAAAAAATAAAAAAAGTAAAATATTTAAATATACTTCAGTTACAAAAATCATTGTTGAAATTTAGTCACATGTAAATGTAAGTAAGTTTCTGGATAAATGCAGGTGGAGAATTGACCTTGTTTCACTATCTTTCAGTTATCATTTGTGTCCCCTACCTCATAGACTAACAATCAGTTTTATCCTATTCCAAAGCATAGAGATAAGAACTCATTTATGAACACTCTCAAAACATATTATTAATGCAATATATTGGCTCATTTTGTTGCATACCAGTGAGTATGTATTCTGTGCTGTTTGTCTACCCTAAGTTATGTCTTGAGGTCAGGAACTATGCCTTTCTAATCCTTTCATTCCTGATGCTGTGAACATAATAGATAAGGTTTAATTGTCTCCATGGCAGAAAAGTAATGGCAGAATGTATGGCTATGCAGTTTTTATTATTCTCCTGCTAAATATAATACCACAGGTTTTTCTGTGTCAGTGTACATTTATAAACAAACTATTTCGAATTAAATTTGGATGTTGAAGATAAATTATCATGCATTGCTGTGAGATTTAGTAAACCTTTATTTTTTTTTTAATTTTTTAGAAGATTTTATTTATTTATTTGACAGATAGAGATCACAAGTAGGCAGAGAGGCAGGCAGAGGGGGTGGAGAAGTAGGCTCCCTGCTGAGCAGAAAGCCCGATGCGGGGCTCGATGTGGGGCTCCATTCCAGTACCCTGGGATCATGACCTGAGCTGAAAGCAGAGGCTTTAACCCACTGAGCCACCCAGGTGCCCCTTTAGTAAACCTTTAAAGAAAAGAAACAACATAATGAATTAAGCCTATTTTAGAAACACTAATAATTACCAAAAATGATCGAAGTTACCTCCCAATCTTTTCCATCTATGTGGCTCTTACCTCTAAATAGTTAAAAGTAATACATGATTACTGGTATTTAAAAGCAGAGAGGTAGAATGTTAGTAATACCTAACTACTAAATGATTTAAGACAGAGGTAAAATTAAGCTATTAAAGTATTTGTGAAAGTGTGTGTGTGAAAGCTTGTATTTGAGGAGTAAAGAAGTACCCAGAGTTGTACAAGTTCCTTTCAAAACCTCACCAAGTACTTTCTGCTCACTAGCAACATCCCCATGCAACTGGGCTCATATGCAACGTTATTGGTGAAACCTCCCCAAACCGTAATTAAAAATAGAAGAGTCACAGACATTGCTTATCTCCCTTTTGAAATATATTTTCACCATTTGTCATGGTTATATGATATATTATATATATATATATATATATATATATATATATATATATATGATTTGTTTATTTGTTTTTTGGATGGTTCCTTCCTTCCATTATGATGTGAACTACTACTCATCTTGCTATACCATAACATCTAGAATTGTGTTTGGGCCATAGTCAACACTTCATAAATACATATGGAATTAATGATTCCATCTGCTGACTAGAATAAACTGAAATCATATATATATATCTGATATATAATTATATTATATAGTTTATTATATTATATAGTTTATTACAATGAATAATACATTAATTAGGTATAATTTGTTCTGTTTATGAGAGTAAAATCAACAGAGCAATATGTAATAAAATATTTAAAATAAATTATTTTAATATCATTACAAAGATAAATTCCCTATTCTTTGTTATTTTTTAACCTTCAGTTTCATTGAAATTGCAAAGAATATGTCTATATTTTTGTAAGACTTAGGGAATGGATAAGAAGATTTTCTATTTGGACTAAACTCTACTGTTTTGAATATATTTATTGGCTAGAAAACAATAAAATAAACTAATACATATGATAGATCTTGATATATATTAGCTATTTTCCACATTTTTCCCAGAGAGGTGTCAGTACTTTGGGTGTGAACAAATACACGTTTAGAACTCATGTTTACCAAATATTTGCATGCCAACTATATAATGAATCCTCTCTAGGGACCAAAAAGTGAAATGTGGTTTATTTGTCAGATTACATAGAAATGTTGTAGATTTAAATATAAATATATATGTACAAATTTATATCATTTACAACTCAGGTATACATAAATGTGACTGAAAACATGTTTGTGTCATAAATATGAATACCATATACATCCATCATGTTAATTATAGTCCACAGTATATCTGAAGGAGTTGATCATGTGTTTCATCTTTGTGTTTCTCCAACAGGCATTTATGGAATATCAAATGTAGGAATGTAGTAGCTTTATTTTATACATTAGGTCTTTGGATTATTGAATATTCCTAAGTGCTTTTATGGTTTTTCCATAGATGAGGAAACTGGAGTTCACAAATATATAGTAATTTTTAATGCCACGTATCTAGAAAGTCAGAGAAAGGATTTAGGATTTAATACAAAAGACAAAATACTTTTTTTTTAAAGATTTTATTTATTTATTTGACAGACAGAGATTAGAAGTAGGCAGAGAGGCAGGCAGAGAGAGGAGGAAGCAGGCTCCCTGCTGAGCAGAGAGCCAGATGCGGGGCTCAATCCCAGGACCCTGGAATCATGACCTGAGCTGAAGGCAGAGGCTTTAACGCACTGAGCCACCCAGGCACCCCCAAAATACTTTTTTTAAAAGATTTTATTTATTTATTTGACAGACAAACTATTTTGAATTAAATTTGGATGTTGAAGATAAATTATCATGCATTGCTGTGAGATTTAATAAACCTCTATTTTTTAAAAATTTTTTTAAAGATTTTATTTATTTATTTGACAGACAGATCACAAGTTGGCAGAGAGGCAGGCAGAGAGAGAGGGGGAAGCAGGCTCCTTGGGGAGCAGAGAGCCTGATGCGGGGCTCGATCCCAGGACCCTGGAATCATGACCTGAGCCGAAGGCAGAGGCTTTAACCCACTGAGCCACCCAGGAGCCCCAAGAGACTAAATACTTAATGCAGAGTATGCAATGAGAACTTTTCATAGTAATTTGACCTATGTACCATATATTTCCCATTCTCCCCACGTTTTTATCACATGTAGGAAGATGGGATTCTATGTCTCTTTGTGGTTGGATGGGACTATGTGTCTAGTTGTGGCCAATGAGTTAAGAGAAGTGCCATAGAATGCATTTGGGCTGAATATTTGATCACAATTATAAAATGTTCCTGAACTCTCTTTTTCATCTAGCATTAAAAACAGCATCTGTTCAAGGTAGTAATTGCTTAATCATCCCGAGTTTCTAAATAACTAGGATTAGTAAAACACCCTGGCAATTAGTGATTGTCTTGAAATGTGAAATGAGAGGGAGAAAAAAACAAAACAAAACAAAACAAAACACTTTTGTTTTAAACCACTGAGATTGGGAGTTGTTAACTCCACATTGACTGTAGCCCATCCTCGCCAATAAAGACAACTAGAACTTAGACTCACATCACCTCATCAGAAATCCTGGGCTCCTTCTCTGTGCCATTTTGGCTTCTTGTTTCATTTCCACTCTTCAGATTTTTCTTACACTCTTTTCTCTACTTCTATTTTGTCTCTACTACTTGCTGGGTCGTAATGGCCCATCACAATGTAACTTCCTGTTGTATTTACAACCCTGCAATAGGCATGTCCTAATATTCTAGCATATTGTCCCATACTCTGATTGATCGGCTATGAATCCTGTTAGAATCAGGATTATGTATATATTATCTATATATATATATCTTACATTGCTTTTCTCACATCATACCCAACACACTGCTGCATTGTTTGCTGCTGATGATAATCAAAGTCAGACCTGAAAGATGTTATGAAGACAATAGGAATGTTCTTGAGTATACCTAGTGGGACCACTTAGAGACCTTAAAATTCTTACATCTTTATGTGACCAGGGAATGCTATGTCCATTTTATGGTACAAAGCTACCCCTGCAAACCTAAAGTACCCTGTGATTCCTTTACCTTCTGAATCAAAATGTTTGTCTATGAGAGTAGTTACTGTGTAAATGGGCAAAGAGTTGTCATAGCTTAATAAGTCCAGAGAGATTTGCTATGCCCCATTGTACAGTATAATTCAAAGACATCATTTGTGGGAGATGATTTTTGACTTTTGGTATAAAAGAATGATAGCTGTGGATTGGTGAAGATTGGCAGAAGAGAACTCTAGGGAAAGAGAGAAACATTAAACAATACATCAAAACCATGACCGCTTAGAGCCTGGAAACCTTCAGGCAAACCCAGGAGCATTATTTCCTGACTGAGGAAAAATTGTACCCTTCTATCTGAAACCTCTGACTGCCTGCAGCATGTTCAAGAGAAGGCCCTTAACATGTTAATATATTTTCGTGGAGGTCAGGAAGCAATCTGGCACACTATCTAAGAGCAAAAATGATGGCGATGAAGAGAGTGAAAGACTACTGGTCAAATAATTAAAGACTGTACTGATTAATATATATGTTGATATATTTATCCCATATTCATCATAATGGTTGAATATTATTAATAAATCTCAGATTTTTTTCTAAGCAAGGAAGTTATGTTTGAAAAATCAGAACATTTTTGAAATTTTATTTCTGAGAAATGGGATTCTGATATTAATTGAGCTAGTTCCTGCAGCCCAGTTTCCACAAAGCAGGATAAATAGGATGAGGTTCCATCAGCACATACCACCAGGAATGTTACATGATCTCTGAGCCGAAGGACACCAGCTTTACTGCATGGGCCATGAGCCTGCCTGTTCTTTGCACCCAAGGAAGACATTATCTCTCTACTGGACAGTACGCATTCCTGTTCTTCATTGTGAATGGAGATACAATCTCTCTCTTCTAAGGCTGTAAAGACACTTGCTCTTCTCTCTAGAGAGAGACTTTATCTCCGAGTTTCAAGGAAGTTTTTTAAACAAAAGCCTTGAACAAATGGCAGTCAGTGTCTCGGTTCCTGAGGCCTCAGAACTATGAGGCGCCATCAGGGTTTCCTGATGCACATGGAGAGGACCACCTTTAACAGGAGGTGAGAGTTGCCGTCAGGTATATCTATCTAAGGCCCGAAGTAAAGCTGTGTGTGCTTCAAAGTTGATTTGTACACTAAATACATGGTACATGGTTATAGCTTCATCCCGCTTTTTGCCTGGTTAACCTTGTCTTTTCTGGAACTTTAAGGGGAAAAAATATTTTGCTCACCTTTGGATGTGTTGCATGCATATTTTTTCCTTCAAACCAGGGGGAATTTGATAAACTGGAGGAAATTGGCATGCAATGGACTGAATCATTTTGCTTAACAAAAATAAGTAGGGGCGCCTGGGTGGCTCAGTGGGTTGAGCCGCTGCCTTCGGCTCAGGTCATAATCTCGGGGTCCTGGGATCGAGTCCCGCATCGGGCTCTCTGCTGGGCGGGGAGCCTGCTTCCCTCTCTCTCTCTCTCTCTCTCTCTCTCTGCCTGCCTCTCTGTCTACTTGTGATCTCTCTCTGACAAATAAATAAATAAAATCTTTAAAAAAAAATAAGTAAACAAAGGGATATATTTGCCTTCTAAAATTCTTAAGATGAAGACCTACGACAAAAAATTGTCATTTGATCTCTTCAAGAACGGATTCTCAAAGCAGAACTATTATTATTGTTTTGTAGGGTGGTGTGCAAGAAGGATGTTCCCTTACACTTCTCTGACTCTACATTAAACTATTGTTATAAAGATTTAACAGTAGCTATCGCTTGAAAAAATAGAGCTACTTTCCATTGAAGATTTAAAGTTTTGAAATATTAAAAATGTGATGTTTTAGTATTCTATTACACCCATTCACAAAGTATAATAAAGTATACAAATAAAGTCAAATTTATATAGTACATTAAAGCCAAGCTTGTCAGGATTTCAGAAAACTCTACTTATGTGTCACCCTTGGGCACATATCATGCTTTCTACCATCCCAGTATGGATTTTCAAGTGATTTGAGTTACAGTGCTTCCTTTTATCCAATGCCATAATTTAAAAAGATTACCCTGATAGTTAAAAAGCAGCTTTACCCCTGTTTTTCTGAACATTGATCCATCTATGCTGATCAAGAAACACCAGAATATTGGGACCTAGGTGCTATGAAGTAAATTTATCATTACTGTTCATTTTCTTTAGATTGAGTTCCAAAGCTTCCTTATCTTTAGATCTAGTTGTCTTTTCTCACCATTTTTGTCTAAAGGATGTTAGCTATATCATATTAGTTTGCTAGAAAAACAAACTATTAACACACCTTCATTATCTTCTAATTAAGCACATTATGCTACCTCCTATCTAAAAAATAAAATAAATAAACTATAGGTATGTTGTTTTAACAGGGTTCAGTGTGGCTATGCTAAACTGTAGATGTAGGAAAAAAGGTTGTGAGTTAGCAGGTGAATGAAGTAAAAATACATTTATCTAATCATTAATATTAATGTATTGCAAGCTAGCATTTGCATTCACTACTTCAATGTGTAAATTAATTATAAGTTGTTTTGTACATCTTTAATTATTAAAATTCTATTGTGAATTCAATTAGCAAAGCTGTATATTATAAATGAAAGAGAATATCCTGATTTATGAGCTTGACATTCAGCATGTCTAAACGATAAACTCCCTATGGTATATGAGCCACAATTGGAAAGTGTGGTATTATTTTTAACTAATATTACTTACTGGTTATTTTGGGCATCAGTTCCCTGTATATGAGCTGAGAGTTAGGTTTTTAGAGTCATATGATAGTGGAAAATACTCATTCCATTTAAAAATATATATACATATAATACAGATAAGAAAGCTGAGGGTCTGGGAGGCAAAGTTCTTCATTGAAGTTCATGCAGGTGGGTGCTGCTCAGCTAAGATTAGAACCCGGGTTTCCCATCATCCAAAACAGTTCTGTTTTCCTTTAACACACTGCCCCCTTAAATTAACATGTTTCTTCGAGTCCAGTTTTTGATCAGCAAAAACATGCATTCACTCATTATTTCAACAAATATCTCTTAAGTAGCTGCTACACACAAGAGACTGAACAAAATGATTCAAATTAAATTCTTAAGTACATATGTTGGTTTGCCTGTGATTATTGGTGAAGTAAATATCTCAAATGAACTGACTGAAAATACAATAAAAGACCTTATTTAATACCCAGCAAGGGGACCAGGCTTCAGGGACAAGCAGAGTTTGCTCCATAGGGTCTAGTCTACAGGGAAATAAATGGGGGTGACTATACGTATTTGCCAGATGAGGTACTGGGAAAAACTTGCATGGTTAAGATGTTGAACTAGTCACCAGGCTGTCTGAAAGTGATTGCGAATTTATCAGTTGTGTGGGTTAAACAAACAGCCCATTCAGATATGGGGCCGTCAATCGTTACACTAACAATTGGTAGAAATAACGAACAAAAAACAAATGTCTATTTTCAACATTCTGTCAAAAGTTTGCTTACATATGTTATAAGAAATGCTGGCATTGTGGTTTTATTTTCTCCTGAGGTAGAGGCCTCTTTCTCAATTTTTTTCTCAATTTTAATAGGCTTTTCTCCCCCAAAATAATTCCTTTTTTATTTATTTTTATATTTGAGTGTGGTTGACACACAATGTTATATTAGTTTCAGGTGTACAGCATAGTGATTCAACGACTCTATATGTTATGCTACGCTCACCACTATTTTTAGAGCAGTTTTAGGGTAACAACCAGTTTGAGCCGAGAGTTTAGAGGACCTATATTCCTCTTGGCACCACACCTGTACACCCCCTCCCCCACTATCAACAATTTGCAGGATATTTTGCCAATGAGCTTTAAAATCTTTTATAAAGACCTCACAAAAACAAGTGTTCTGCCAATGCTGAAACAGATAATTAAACAAATACAACAACATAAAGTTTTAAGGTATATTATTTAAAGTAATATAAACACTTCTCTTCATTGTGTAAAGGTGCAGAAAAATTCTTGAAGGGAATTATGTATCCCTTATGTTTTAGTTTTCCCAAATTTTGGAATAAAATTTTAAGCATATAGCAAATTTCAATGAACTATATAATGAATACCCATGTAACCAAAACCTAGATAAATATTTTATTATGCTTGTTTCTCACATATATATGTGTTTGTTTGTGTGTATCACCATCCCTCTTTTCATTTATTTATCTATCCTATTTTTTATTCATGTCAAATTATATTATAGACATTAAGATTTTCTTTCTTAAATATTTTGGTACATATCATTAAATTAGAGTTAAGTATTTATTTAGAGGGTTTTTTTTTTTTTTTGAGATACATTTCATACTCAATGGAAAGTCCCAATCTTAAACCTTTATTTGAATTTTGACAAATGTGTATACTTCCCCAATAAACATCAAAATACAATTGTATCAAGATATTGAAAGTCATCACCAACCCCTGCCGAAAGTTGCCTCATGTCTCTTCCCTGTCAATCTCTGGCTCCCTCATTCATTTTGAGCCAACAATATCCTGATATTATTTACCATAGTATAGTTCTGTTTTGAAGTTTCATGTACATGGGATCATGCCATACATACAGATTTGTGTAATATTTGTTTCACTAAAAATACTGTTATTGATATTAATTTATGTTATTGTTTCTCAATAGTGCATTCCCTTTTATTGCTGAGTAACATTTTATCATATGAATGTATCACAGTATTTTGTTTTATTTTTAAATCCATTTCCTGTGGATAAAACTTGGTTGGAAGTCTTATGAATGAAGTATCTATGAACATTCTTGTACAAGTCTTTTTGGTTATATATTTTCATTTTCCTTGGGTTAATAGTTATTAGTGGATTGCTGGTTTGTAAGTTTGGTATTCTTTCCTTTAAAAAGAAACCCCCATGGAGCACCTGGGTGGCTCAGTGGTTCCAGCTCTTGATTTTGGCTCAGGTCGTGATCTCAGGGATTGGACTACCTCGGGCTCCACACTCAGTGGGGAGTCTGCTTGAGGATTCTCTCTCCCTCTGTACCTCCCTCTACATGTTCTCTCTCTCTCAAATAAATAAATACATCTTTAAAAAAGAAGAGAAAAGAAACCATCAGAACTTCTTCTAAATAAGATGCACAATTTTACTTTCTCAACAGAAATGTATAAAATTTCCAGCTACTTTACATTTATGCAACTTTTGATGTTTTCTGTTTTTAATTTTAGCCATTCTGGAGTGGTATTTATTGTAGTTTTAATACAATTTTTTTTTAATTCAAACTTTTTTGATGACTGGTGGTGACATTGAGAATTTTTTCATTTGTGTACTATTCATAAATTTTGTTTATGGAGTGTCTGGAATTGTTTGCTTTTTTTTGTAATTTTGTTTTTGTTTTTATTTTACTGTCATTCAAATGCTTTATATTTCCTCAGTACTTCAAAAATATGTGATTATTTTATGGAAATATTTATATCATTGTTAAATTTTAAACTACATATAGCCACTGTTGGAGTCTTTAGTGTGATTTCATTAAAAAAATGTGAAGACAATTTAAAAAAGTCTTCCTCTGGACAGAGTTATAAATGTTTAACTAAACAAATAATAATAATAATAATAATAATAATCAAAAGCTATAACAACACAAATTAGATGTGGCTAAAATAATGCTATATTTTATAACAATGCATCTGAAGATATACATAGATATACTTTTAAAATTATGTATATTTAGGATTATATATTATATAATTATATATTAATATATAAAAATATATATAATTTAAAATATGAGGGAGAGGAGATGCAACATGGGGGGTTAAGGGGGTAGGAGAAGAGTAAATGAAACAAGATGGGATTGGGAGGGAGACAAACCATAAGTGAGTCTTAATTTCACAAAACAAACTGAGGGTTGATGGGGGGAGGGGGGTTGGGAGAGGGGGGGTGGGGTCATGGACATTGGGGAGGGTATGTGCTATAGTGAGTGCTGTGAAGTGTGTAAACCTGGCGATTCACAGACCTGTACCCTGGGGATAAAAATATATTATATGTTTATAAAAAATAAAATTAAAAAAATATCACATTTATTTCACTCATGTTTCATTTTTAACAAATTTAGGAACTTATCTATTGCAGTTAGTTAATGAGCCATTTAAATTAATCAGTCACACCCAATTTAAAATCTAAAAAAACATTTTCCTAGTATATCATCTCTATAACTCGCTTTTGCGATATTAACAATATGTAAACCAGAAATGGCAGAATTAACATTGACAAGAAGGAATTAAAACTCCAGTTAGGAAAAGAAAGAATAAAAGGACATATAAATACTGTAATGAGAAAATATCTCCTGCTTTATCACATTATATTAGAATTTTAACAAGTCTTAAAAATAAAGTGCTATTTCATCTTTGAAGAATAAGAAAGCAAAGGATATTTAATCCTACTGGGTTCTACATTCCTGTCAGTACCACAGGTATGTAGCAAGTGTTAATATAGCTTCAATAATACATCACTAATTATATCAATTCTGTTTCATCAAGTGAATATTGTTAAGTTTTTTATTTTTGTATTTATTCTTTAAGTTTATTTTGGATTTATAGATGTTTAAGAATATATATGATTAAATTTTATAACTTTTTTTCAAGTTTTTAATTTAAATTCCAGTTAACATACAGTGTATTATCAGTTTCAGGTGTGCAATATAGTGATTCAGCAATTCCATGTAACACCTGGTACTCATCACAAGTGCTCTCCTTAATCCCCATCATCTGTTTAACCCATCCCCCCTGCAAACCTCCCCTCCAGCAACCCTCAGTTAATTCTCTATAATCAAGAGTTGTTTTTTGTTATTCCTCTCTTTCCCTCCCCCATTCATTTTTTTGTTTCTTAAATTCCACATATGAGTGAAATCATATGGTATGTGTCTTTCTATGACTGACTTTGCTTAGCATAATACTCTAGCTCCATCCAAGTCTTTGCAAATGGCAAGATTTAAATCTTTTTCATGGATGACTAATATTCCACTCTGTGTGTGTGTGTGTGTGTGTGTGTGTGTGTGTGTGTGTGTATGCATAGGGGTGTGTATATGTGTGTGTGTATATATATATATAACGATATTGTTTTCCAGAGTCGCTGCACCAGTTTGCATTCCCACCAACAGTGCAGGACAGTTCCCCTTTCCCCACATCCTTGTTAACCCTTGTTTCTTGTGTTGTTGGTTTTAGCTCTTCTGACAGTTGTGAGTTGCTATGTCATTGTAGTTTTGATTTTTATTTCCCCAATGATCACTGATGTTGAACATCTTTTCATGTGTATGTTGGCCAACTGTCTTCTTTGGAGGATGTCAATTCATGTCTTCTCTTCATTTTTAAATTGAATTATTTGTTTTTTGGGTGTTGAGTTTTATAAATTCTTCATATATTTTGGATACTAACACTTTATCAGATACATCATTTGCAAATGTCTTCTCCCATTCCATAGGTTGCCTTTTAGTTTTGCTGATTGTTTCCCTCATTGTAAAAAAGCTTTTTATTTTGATGATGTCCCAATAGTTCATTTTTGCTTTTGTTTCCCTTGCTTCAGGAGACATATCTAGAAAGAAGTTTCTATGGCCAATGTCAAAGAGGTTACTACCTGTGTTCTGCTCTAGGATTTTTATGGCTTCAGGTCTCACATATAGGTCTTTAATCCATTTTTAATTGATTTGTTTGTATGGTATAAGAAAGTGTTCCAGTTTCATTCTTTTGCATGTTGCTGTCCAGTTTTTCCAGGAGTATTTATTTATTTATTTTTAAAAGATTTTATTTATTTATTTTGACAGAGAGAGATCACAAGTAGGCAGAGAGACAGGCAGAGAGAGGGGAAAGCAGACTTCTCACTGAGCAGAGAGCCCGATGTGGGGCTCGATCCCAGGACCCTGAGACCATGAACTGAGCCAAAGGCAGAGGCTTAACCCGCTGAGCCACCCAGGTGCCCCAAGGAGCATTTATTTTTTGAAGATACTTTTTCTCATTGGATTTTCTTTCCTGCTTTTTCAAAGATAAATGGACGATACAGTTGTAGGTTCATTTCTGGGTTTTCTATTCTGTTCCATTGATCTATAGGTCTCTTTTTGTTCTATACCATACTGTTTTGATCACTACAGGTTTATAATGTAACTTGAAGTCTGGAATTGTGATGCCTCCAGTTTTGCTTTTCTTTTTCAAGGATACCTTGGCTATTCACAGTCTCTGTGGTTCCATACAAATTTGAGGATACTTGTTCTAATTATGTGAAAATGTTGTTGGTATTTTGATAGGGATTACATTAAATGTATAGATTGCTTTGGGTAGTATTGACATTTTATTTTATTTTATTTTAAGATTTTATTTATTTATTTGACAGATAGAGATCACAAGTAGGCAGAGAGGCAGGCAGAGAGAGAGAGGAGGAAACAGGCTCCCCGCTGAGCAGAGAGCCCGATGCGGGGCTTGATCCCAGGACCCTGGGATCATGACCTGAGCTGAAGGCAGAGGCTTAACCCACTGAGCCACTCAGGTGCCCCAGTATTGACATTTTAACAATATGTATTCTTCCAATATATGACCATGGAATGTTTTTCCATTTCTTTGTGTCCTCTTCAATTTCTTTCATCAGTTTGATAGATTTCAGAGTACAGGTCTTTCACCTCTTTGATTATGTTTATCCCTATGTATCTTATTGTTTTTGGTACAATTGTAAATGTGATCCATTTCTCAATTTCTCTTTCTGCTGCTTTGTTATTGGTATAGAGAAATGCAACAGATTTCTGTATGTTGATTTTGTATTTTGCGACTACACTGTTTTGTTTTTCAGTTCTAGCAGTTTTCTGGTGGAATCTTCTGGGTTTTCTACATAGAGTATCATGTCACCTGCAGCTAGTGAGTTTGACTTCTTCTTTGCTGATCTGGATGCCTTTTATTTCTTTTTCTTTCATGAATTGTATAACTTATTAAGCTTATTTCTGTTAAGGCAATATTATTTTGAAAAAAAAATTAAGGCTACAATGTCCATGGAATTATTTCTTTCCTTTGAATGGAGAACATGTATTAATCAGGTATTAGAGGTACTACGGGAAAGAGAATGTAGACATCTATGAGTGACTGTACCAGATTACTAGTTTCCATTCCATTTTATGCTTAGCTTATGGTTACAAGGATATGATCAAGAGATAATACATGAAAATGGAAGGCAAGCAGAAGGTTGAACAGAAAGCCCTCCTTATTCTACTCCCTTTTCACCTAGAACATTTCTGATTTATTTTTATATTTATTTTGAGTTATAAACAGTTTCATTTGGATAAAATATGCTTGTTGAATAATAAAAATTATATATTGAAATGGATGGTCTTAATTATCTAGTGATTTTGTGAATTATGGTTTCAAGTGTTTTAGCTAGTTCCAGAACTCATTTTTTTTTTTAAGATTTATTTATTTATTTGAGAGGGAGAGAGGGAGAGCAGAGAGGAGAGGTGGGGAAAGGCAGAGAAAGAATCTCAAGCTGACTCTCTGCTGAGCACAGAGCTTGATGCAGTGCTCAATCCCATGATCCTGAGATCATGACCAAGCTGAAATCTAGAGTCAGATACGTTACATAGACTGAGCTTCCTATGAGCTCCCCTGAACTCAAATTTATCCCCCAAGGATGAAGATGAACTAAAACCAAATATGTTTTAATTAATTAACTGATTAATTATATATATATATATATATAGAGAGAGAGAGAGAGAGAGAGAGAGAGAATGTGCAAACAGGGGACAAGGAGAGGGAGAGATAATTTTTTTCTTAAGATATTATTTATTTATTTGAGAAAACACAGAGCAAGAAAGAGACAGCAAGAGTGGGGCGGGGAGAGGGAGAGGGAGAAGCAGACTCTATGCTTAGCAGGGAGTCACCTAGGGCTCCCAGGATCCTGAGATTATGACCTCATAAGCCAAAGGCAGACCTGAGCCACCCAGGTACCCTGAGAGAGGGAGAGAGAGAGAGAATCTCAAGCAGGCTCTGCTTAAATAACTAATGTGCCAAATAACCATGTGTTCTCAAAGGAAAAAAAAAAAAAAGCCAGCAACAATATCAATACCTTTTAGTTCTCCCTGTGGAATCTCGGCCATTGTTTAAGTCCAACATTATAATAAAACCAGCCTCTTTAAAACATAAATAGAATTGGGTTTGTGCTATAGTTCAAATCCTGTCATTGTGTCTAGTGTCCTACTTTTTGGAAAACTGTTCCTTAAGATCTTATGATTTTTACTTTTGATTGATAAAGTCCCTTATTCACCTCTCAGAAGTCTATATTCATTGCCCTTGAGAGCATTATTTCTGTGAAATGTTCTGCTGAAAATGGATTCTAATGACCAAGTCATTTGGTGAAAACTGCATAGTATGCTTCTGTGGAAATCTACAATGCACAAGAGCATATTAAAGTCTGAGAAATATTCTAAACTTTGCTTAACCTAGAATTTCCTGACTAAATGGACTATAGAAAATTTTGAATGCCTTCTGGTATTCTAGGAAACACAATTTGAGGAACTATACTCCAGTGGCTTTAGAATTAATTGTTGCTATACACAACGGCCAGTTATGGCTTCTCTTGAAACTAACAGTATTAAAGATCTGACTTGCTATCATTTTATAGTTATAATGATAAAGTATTATAAATCCATTTTTGCTCTTTTTTATCAGTCTCTATTTTAGGGTTTATTTTTCTAGAAAGGGAATGTTGACATTATAGTTTAAGAATTATGATACATATATCTTTTCAAATTAATGTTTTTGTTTTCTTTAAATCACATGCTATGTATTAATCACCATTCTTCAAAATCTTGCTATCAGTAATTAGACTGTATTCTTAAATTAAAATATCAAAATATACCAATTTTTATAATTTTAATTGAGGTAACTTAGTTGCAGTGACGTATACAGATCATCACTGTACACTTAAATACATTTTTACATATGTACATATTTGCAGTGCCACCAATGAGATTATGATACAAAATATTTCTTGCAATCCAGGAATTTCCTTTTGTCAAGTCTAATCAATGCCATCTCCTGAAGGTAACCACTATCCCAGACTTACTGTCATCAATCAATTTTGTTTTCAAACTCCACATATAAATGGGATCCTGCTACAGGTATTCTTTCATGTATGGCTTTTTGTTTGTTTATTTTGCTAAACACCATGTGATGTTTATCCATATTGATAAATGTAACAGAAGCCTATTATTTTTAGTGCTCTGTAGTGCCCTATTACACAAAATTCACAACTCGTTATGCATTCCATTAATGATGGATATTTGAGACTAATATGACATCCTTACATATGCCTTTTGTTGGAAATATGCATTTATTCCTCTTGAACTGGAGGAATAATTATTTATTTAATTATTTAATAAAAAATAATTAATTGTAAGATCATGGGGTTGGCATATATTTAGCTTTAATAGATAATGCCAGAGAGTTTCCCAAAATGTTTGTGTTAACATATTTGTTTTGTAAAATATTTCAGAATGACATAGTGATTATTTTAATTCTAGGATTTTCTTTTGTCTACCTAGATGGAAAAAAATGAGGTGTGAGCAGATGTTATATTATTGTTGCTGCTGACTAATGGTTGAACAAAACAATTACAGGATGATTAAGTGACTCAATATTCTGCTTTCAAGAAAAAAAATACTAAAATTGAGGCTCCAAAATTTCTTATTAAGTCCATTTTTGAAAGTTTAGTACAATGTGAATTAGTATTCAGTGTCTGACTCAAAAAAAGACTTATTCTTCCATTGCGAATTTACTAATTATAAAAAAATCACAGAACTATGAGTTTAAATTTTTCTTATATTTTCCCTTCTTGACATGTGAGGAAAATTAATGATTAAAGCTTCCTACAGTTTTTGTACATAATGTAAACACCAAAGTTCCTATTATCTACTTATTTAATATAAATCTCTCAGATATGGCATTTTATATTTATATTCTTCAAAGTGAAGCACTTCAAGCAGTTTCCATCTCTCCTCAATCCCTAGTAAGAATGAATTCAACATCTTATTTTTGTAGTGTTTATTGATAATTAGCAAAATCGGACTTTACTATAGAAAACTTTATATCTCTGAGAAGAATATTTACCACTGGAAAACATAATACTTCATATGTGAGAAGTCTGGAATTTCTCAGCACACATTTGACCTGTTACCTTATAGTTTATCACAATTCTGAAGGCTGGAAAGTGAAATATCAAAGTGCCAATAGATCTGGTGTCTGGTGTCTTACTGGTTCATAGACAACAGTCTTCGTACTATGTCTTCCAATGGCCAAGACAGAGATTGAGGAAGCAAACTCACTCATATTTCTTTTAATAAGAGAGCTAGTCCCATTTATGAGGGCCCCATCTTCATGGCCTAATTACCATCCATATCCTGCACCTCCAAATACCATTAAACTGGGGATGAGGCATGAACATATGGATTTGAGGGAAGGGACACACAGATATCAGTCCATAGCAATGATCTGAAAATTAGTGCCATCGTTGTGTTCTTGCTGTTATCAGGAGCATAAGCCATATGAAATGAAATTCTGGCAACAGAAGATCATCTGTTCTGGTAATAGATTCTACTGACTCTTAGCAGAAAACTTGTATTTAGTATCCTTATGATGAAACAGTACACAAACCTGTAGAAGAAGATTGTACATTTCTGTCAAATTTGTTTCTTTTTAACAATAAAAAATATTTCAAGAAAGCAATTATAGGTAGAGGGTGATTCTAAGGGCCTCTAAAGCAATGGTTATCAATCTTGACTGCATATTAGAATCACCTAGGAGCATATAAACATGCAGATGTCTTGTCCACTCCCTTAGGAAATTAAATCAGAGCTTCTGGGATTAGGTCTCAGACATGGATGTTTATAAAGTTTCCTGGATGATTCTAAAGTGCAGGCGGGGTAGACAACCACTGTGCAAATGGCTTAGAAATATTGAAAATTCTATATGATTTATAAGATTTTATGTTCTTTCCCCATGTATTCTTATTATATATCATATAAGATATGATATATGTATCATATATATCTCTATATACAATTTTATATCCTTTTTCCATATATTCTTTTCTTCCCATATATTCTTATTGTATAAGAATTTTATATTCTGTCTCCATATATTCTAATAAGACATATATCTTATATAGCTTATATAACATATATCTTATTATTTTCTACCTACAGCACTAAGAAAATTCACAAGCATTACAAAATTTTCACCAAAGTGGGTTTCCTTTTGTACAAAAACATTTTTATTTGCTGGTATTATTCAATGTTTTTGTACAAAAGGAAACCCACTTTGGTGAAAATTTTGTAATGCTTGTGAATTTTCTTAGTGCTGTAGGTGTTGGAAGACCAAAGAAAATAATAATGCAACAACATTAAGCAGATAGAATATTTATGTGCAATGCATAAAGTAAGAAGTTGACTATAATATGTTTATGACATTAGCAGAGGAAAATAAAGTCTATAATCTGTCAAGCCACAAACAAGGCCTGGGAGAATGAAGCCCAAACAAATAATAAATACAGAACTTCCAGAGGGAATGTTTGGATCATCCCTTTAATTAACATCAATTTAATTGCAAAGTTGGCTGGGGGAAAATGCTTAGAGACTTTTAATGGCAACTTATGGTGAAAGAAATCCCAGAAGAAGCTAACCCCCTTGTTTAGGATAAGTTGGTTCTGTTTGTAATTAGGAAAGTATCTGGTTTAAGCCACAACTGATAGGGGTTGAAGATTATGAAACACATGCCTATCTAAGGCTTAGATATTTAAAATCTTCCAATATTAATATACTTTTATTTAAGTTTGTATTAATACAGAGATTTGGCAGTATATAGTACTTATGCCTTCAAGGAGATAATGTATTCACCAAAATCTTGAGGTAACTTCAGGGTGCAATGGAAGTGCATGGGATGGTCGTTCAACCATCTGCAGAGGTGGCATAAGTGAAGAAATAACTTAGGAAGAAAAAAATGCTGGTGTTACTTCATAAAAAGAAGGGATGAAAGTGTTCTAAGAAGCAGGAAAGGTATATCTGTCCAAAAACTCTGAGAATGGGTTCAGTGTTTTCAAGAATTAATGTATTGGGAAATGTATAGGGAAATGACTCAGTTAAAAAAGTGAGGAGCAGGGGCACCTGGGTGGCTCAGTGGTTAAGCCTCTGCCTTCAGCTCGGGTCGTGATCTCAGGGTCCTGGGATCGAGTCCCACGTCGGGCTCTCTGCTCTGCAGGGAGCCTGCTTCCTCCTCTCTCTCTCTCTCTGCTTGCCTCTCTGCCCACTTGTGATCTCTCTCTGTCAAATAAATAAAATCTTAAAAAAAAAAAAAAGTGAGGAGCAGAGATGTGATAGAGGTTACTATATAAGCAGTAATAAGAGTTTTGAATTTTATTATAGGATTGACAAGGAGCCAATGGAAAGACTTGAAGAAGGAATAACAAAATAATTTTATATACTTTAAAAATTAGAAATATTTTGCTAATTTTTAGGGTAACATAATTTTGTAAAGAAGCTAATTTTTATCACGCGTCAGTGAATCATACTTTGGAAAGACTAGCTATTCTGCACAATAATCTGGGACTCACACTACAGTTGTGTAGATAGGAACTTAACCTGCTTGACAACTGGCAGTAATGTTACAAATCTAATTCCTTAAAAAAGTTCAGAAAGTATGACTCAGAATCAACTCAATCAACATCCCTTGGGAGCTTGTTAGAGACATGAATTCTCAGATCCCACCCAGATCTGCTAAATCAGTCTTCCTGGTAATTCTAACTCTTGATAAAATTTGAGAACTCTTGCTTAAAGGGAAAAGCATAAGTCAAAGTGTTGCAGTTTTCTTCACATGAGGATTTTAACATAACAACGTAATTCCCTTTCCCCAACATAACAAATAATAATTTCTAATAATAAGTATCTAAGAATCTAAGTCATAATTGTTCCTTCTCTTAACATAAAATAGTTGGCTTATATTATGTCTTTCGGATATGTTAAAGATCATCCAGTTTACCAAATGATTATCCTTTTCTAGATTGAATGCTCTGAAACATGCCTGTTAGATAGTCATTCTGCTTGTACTGTTACTTGTAGTAACTTGCAACCACCTGTAAGTGGGTGAAACTCCTCATTGCAACTTTGAAAATATGCTATTTTGAACTGAAATGTATGTCCTTGTAGCTTTCAATTACTGGTGCTAATTTAGCTTTGCAGATTTTTCATAAAGTATCTAATATCCTCTCCACAGAGAAGCCTTGAAATATTTGAACACCGCTGTCATAACCCCTGAAATTTTCTATTCCTCAAGCTAAACATCTCCTGTTCTGTTAACCATTTTTCGTATGACTTTGGCTTCAAATTCCTCTGTGTTCTTAACTCTGCTGACTGGAGTTCATTTTATTCCTTCCCTGTGAAATGTGGTGCCCGGACTAAAACTCACTTCTCTAGGTGTGATCTTCCTCTAACTAAACTCAAACTTACTTCTGAATGTGACATTTGTATCAAAATGCTGAGTTATTAATAATGAACTAGTTATTTCTTTTCCTTTTTTTTCCCCATCTTACTAAAGACCATCCACCTTAGGAACTCCAGAATTTACAATTCAAAATCTAATTTTGTGGGTTCCCCCCACCCCATGGCTTTTTGTTTGTTTAAGGGGAGATGTTTTTCCCACCTTGTTGTAAGTCAGTCTGTTTTATTATGAATTGGGTAGACCTTGTATATTGAGAATTAAGCCAGTACCTCACTTTTATTTTCATTAAAGATAAAAAATCCTGTTTCTTACATTTTTCTATTTTCATTCATTTTATTCTCAAATCAATATGTCATTTTGTATATGCCTAAGACAATTACTACAGTTTAGAAATTATTGATTCAGCTGTTGATATTAAAAATGTGAATAATTATTCAAGTAAATGCAAGGCACTGAGTTGTTCTAGAATCAACCTGTGTAATTCTGTGTTCCTTAATGATATTATAAAATGTATTCATGACTTTACCAAAATGAAGATAAGGGGAAATAAAGGGAAAATAAAAAAAAATAATATATGGTAACTTTTACTCAACCCATTCTGCTTTTTATAGAATCTCAGCTTCTAGGTGTCCAAAGTATCATTCAATAATTTCTTTTTAAAAAATTGTTTGAAATTAAATTTGAACTTTTCTGTCTGTGATTTTATAAGTCTGTATTTTATTTTGTTTTGTTTTTGGAAGGGAGAGAATGGAAAGGATGGGATTCACTTAGACCACTAAGTTTGAACTTGACTGAAATAGGAATGCTAGTTTTTATAATTCCTTTAGTATTCCTGAGCTTTTACCTTTTATGAATATTTTTCTAAGATTTCATTCTCTTGATTGAACACAAAATGAAGCAAAAGCAAATTTAGGATGTTTTCTTTCTGCATGACGGTCATGACAAAACAATAGACCTGTTATTTGCTTGATTTTCTCCAAATACAAGCAAAATTATAAACCAATAAATAGCCAAATGGATTTTTCTCACCCTAACTTTGATTAATTGGAGAAATCTTATGTAGGCCACTATAAGAAATTATCACTGAAGTGTTTCATTTGGGCAGAATATGAATTGCTTTTAAAGTTCTCTTATTCAAAGAAAATTTAAAAAATGGTTTATTTCCTCTGAGTAGCAGTAAGGTAGTCATGATGGTGAAGAACTTGAGAATCTAGAGAAAGTTCTAAAAATCTCTGAGCAGGGAGCCTGCTTTCCCCTCTCTCTTTCTGCCTGCCTCTCTGCCTACTTGTGATCTCTGTCAAATAAATGGATAAAAATCTTAAAAAAAAAAAAAAGATTTTACTTATTTATTTGACAGAGAAAGCACAGTAGAGAGAGTGGCAGACAGAGGGAGAGGGAGAAACAGGATCCCTGTTCAGCAGGGAGGTTAATGTGGACTGGATCCAAGGACCCTGGGAAAATGCACAGAGCTGAAGGCAGATGCTCAGCCTACTGAGAAACCAGACACTCCAGAATGCTGAACTTTATATACTCACACTAGTACATTTATACATAGATTTACTCATATTTGGAGCACTAGTAAATTAAGTCTTTATAGACACAAATGAAAGAAATTTTCTATCAGAAACAAGTTATGTTAAAATCTCCAAAGAATGATTATCTTGATAATTCACAGGTTAATGTGCAATGCTTAAATATTATTGACATATTTGAATTTAACCAAATATTCAGATATACCTTATTCCATTTTCTTTAATTATAAAACATTGCTGAAATATTAACTTAATCTTTTAGAATCTTAAATTATGTTACTGTTTTCTTAAATGGAAGTGTTTATTGAATACATAGGAATGAAGTTTTGAGGTCTTTGAAAAAAGATAAAAATCTATAGCTCCCAGATCAATAAATATTTTAAAAGACATAGGGAAACCAAAAGGGGAAAACTAAATCCCCGAGGTAAAAGACATTTGGAATAAACCACAAAAATTGCCACAAGTTCAGCATTACAAAAGTAATAAAAAAGGAATTACATTTTAGATAGTGTCAATTTTCAAAAGCATCCCACAGAGATATAAGCCATAATGCTTAAAAAATAAATATATAATAACATCCCACATAGTCAGTTTGCCAGAACTGAAAGTTTTACAAATATTCTATATATTGTTAATGTTGCCAGTGAAATACTAGGTTAAGATGTAATTGAGTAAACAACATCCATTATCAAAACTGAAGCTGGAGAAAGAATAGCATAGGTAAATTTGGGGATATTTAAGAAGAAGGAGAAGGGAGAAGAAAAGAAAGAATGTAAAAGCAAAGGCAATGATATGGGAGGTGCAATGATGTAAAGGAGAGAAAAAATTGGAATATGTTTCCTCTAATTTATGTTATGTTAGTTTGAGAGTTAGCCTGGTGCCGTGTGAAATTAGATATGTGAAGCACATATTTTGATAATGATTGAGTAAAGAA
Organism: Enhydra lutris kenyoni; assembly: GCF_002288905.1. Classification (NCBI taxonomy): domain Eukaryota; kingdom Metazoa; phylum Chordata; class Mammalia; order Carnivora; family Mustelidae; genus Enhydra; species Enhydra lutris. The sequence goes on along the minus strand of NW_019154087.1, from coordinate 53,516,673 downwards.
CACATTAAATTTATTAACTATTAAGGAAAAGAGGGAAAAGTATATTAAATATTGCATGCCTACTTTGGCAATGCCCTGAAGCTAATAACAGATTCAATTTCAGAGACCACCTGCTAAACATGCTGTAAATTTTTTTTTCAAAACACGGATTACATTTACACTCTTTGTTACTTTGCTTCAGGAGCCCCTATTTAATGGAAATATGATAGTTTGCGATGTAAATTAAATTGTGAAATTTTGTAGAACAAGATCACATAGCATAAGAGTTTGGCTATCTTAAAGGTATCCAATTCAAAGTCCTGTATTTTAGTGTCCAGGAGACTGAATCCTTAGAAATAGAATAAACCATCACCCAGGTAACAGGACTATTCAATGGCAGGGCCACCAGGAACAGGCAGGAATTCTGGCTGCCCGATTTCATCTACACAAGTACTGTTCTTTATTTCTCATGCTCCATCCCTGATAACATTCCCTATTAATGACTCAGATGATTTAATACCTAGCTAATGATAACGATCATATATAGGTGTGTGGGTGTGTATATGATCATTATATAATATATAATATATTTTATAATATATATATAAAATATATATAATATGTAATTATATGTCATATATAATTATACATGATATACTATATTTATATATGATATATATAAAATGATCATATGCACAAACACACACCTATATATGATCATTATTATATTATATATAATGATCATATACATACACCCCCCCACACACAGAGATTATACATTACTCTGCCCAATATAATTATGAGAAAATAAATATCTGGTTGATTTTGTTCAGAAATTATAAATATCAGTATATTTTTCTAAGCTTTCCTTATAATGAACCTGAAAATAATCTACTTTATTTATTTTAAGTGACAGTAATTTTTAAATATTTATTGGATACTTAAATTTTCTTTGCTACTTTTCCCTATAGGTATTTTAACTTTTATTAGTTTATAGGAATTACTGCAATATTAAAGACATTTAATCTTTCAGCCCTATTTCTTTTTTTTTTTTTTTTTTAGATTTTATTTATTTATTTATTTGTCAGAGAGAAAATGAAAGACAGAGCACACACGCAGGCAGAAAGGCAGAGAGAGATGCAGGCTCTCTGCCGAGCAAGGAGCCCGATGGGGAACTCAATCCCAGGACCCTAGGATCATGACCTGAGCCCAAGGCAGTGGCTTAACCCACTGAGCCACCCAGGCATCCCTCAGTCCTATTTATTACAGAAATTTTTCCAGTCTGTTAAATAGCTTCAACGTCTTTTAGTGAATAGCATTTTTAGTGTTGGAATTTCAAAATATTTATTGTTCACACTAAATCCCTTTATGTTTTAAAATATTTTGTCCTATTTACATAAGAATGATTCCCAGTATTTTAGTCCTTATGACAACTGTTATTTGTTAAGAGGTTTTTGTTTTTCTTTTTCCTATGTTGGCACTATGCTATAGTTAAATATTATTCTGGAATATTTATCCTAGAATTAATACAATTTTATAATTTGCATTTACATTTGAAAGGGTAAATATACATTCCAAAAAGTTTGGAATACATTTTGTTGTTTTTGTGTTGATTTTTGGGTCAGAAATCCATTTCTTTTATCCAAACTATTAACTACCTTTTCAAATTTTATTTATAAGTGATTCATATTTTCCAACCTCTTTGAATGCTATCTAACTTATAAATTATATTGCCAGATAAACATGATTCCAGGAGATAATATTCTAAATGTTCAAAAATAAATATGGTATGAGCATATACCAATCAGAAGGACTTTTGTATGGATTTATCAGCTAATAGTTAACCCTGGAAAACTGTATCTAAAATTTATAATTTATACCATTGATGTGTCTGTTTACTCTGGGATGGGTGCAATAGCTTTATTTACCATAGCTTTAGGATATACTTTAATACCCCAATGGACACACATCCACCTTGCTATAATTCATTTTCAGAATGTCTTCTACCTATTGATACTTCCTTCTATGAATATTTTGGAATAATTGATTTACAGAATGATTTATTGATATATTGCATTAAAACTAATAGTTAACTTGTTCTTATATCAAACATTTGTTTACAGCCATGTCAGTCAGTTTTACTTTGAGAAGAATTATCATCTTATAATGAATTTAGCTTTTTCCAAGAAGAAATAAAATATCTCTCAATTAACCTCCTTTTATATCTCTTAACAATGTTTCACAGTTCTCCTGATATTGGTGCACACATTTTGTTAAGCTGACTTCTAAGAGTTTCATATTTTCTTCTACTGAACATTGGTCTGTTTTGGTAATATTTTGAACATTAAAATTATATTTCTTTAAATTATTCCTTGCAAGGGTATAAAGATCTAGATTTTGTTATAATCTAGATTGCAGTTACTTTTGTTCTTGGATTCTCCTATTGGTTCTGTACATTTTTTTTTAAGATTTTATTTATTTATTTGACAGACAGAGATCACAAGTAGGCAGAGAGGCAGGCAGAGAGAGAGAGAGGAGGAAGCAGGCTCCCCACCAAGCAGAGAGCCCAATGCAGGGCTCGATCCCAGGACCCTGAGATCAGACCCAAGCTGAAGGCAGAGGCTTTAACCCACTGAGCCACCCAGGCACCCTGGTTCTGTACATTTTTCATTGAATATCTTTCTAGGGAGAAAAATCTCTTCCTATCAGATGAGATTTATCTGCATTAACTCATTTATTTCTTTCAACAAAGTTCTGTTATCTTGAACTAGCTATTAGAAAGGCAATATTTTATATCCTAAAGCTAACCTATCTCAATTTCTTCGTGCTTTAAATGAAGTGATTTATATGACATTCATTTCTGAGAGAATTAGAGCATGTTATTTGGTAATGATTGTTCATTGGTTTTTATGAATTCTCCATTTGAAGACTTTCATTACACTTGCTTAGCCATTAAATACAAGACAAGCATCAAATAAATGTTATAGGCATATGTTTTCTGCATGTTTCCAATAGAACTACCTTAAATCAATATTGGAAAAGAAGTACCCACACATTTTGTTCAAAATGTGAAAAGGGGGATGGCTTAGTTGGTTGTGTCTGCCTTTAGCTCATGTCATGATCTCAGGGTCCTGGGATCAAGCTCGGAAGGGAACTTGCTTATCCCTCTGCCTCTGCTGCTCCCCTGCTTGTGCTCTCTCTCCCTCTCTCTGTCAAATAAATGTTTTCTAAAAGTGTAAAAAGGAATAAAATAACACATTATCTCTGACATGAATATCTTTATTATAAGCTCTTTTTCAAACAAATGTATCACAAAATACTTGCCGTGGAGTAAACACTAAATACTGGCAGTAGCTTTTCCTGATACTACCCATTTAGCAGGCTTATACAAATCTCACTATGTGGTGCCTTCAGAATTTTCATTTAGCATTCTATTTGATATTGATTTACTTTGTAGTATGTACTGAAGCATTTTCTCAGTGGTTAGTTTCTGAGTGTGTTTGGATGCCACATGAAGTTGAAAGAATACTTTGTTTTGTCTCAAAAAAAAAGGAAAAAAATATATGTATATTTTATGTGTCTTGGGCTTGGATAGGAATGGATTAAATTTAATATGATAGTAACATCAAAAGACTTACATATTTAATATGCTGGGAGCCATAAGTTCCCATAAATTGATGACAATGTTCAGGACTTAAAAATTCAAATGATTCTGGAAACTAAATAAGTGACAAAAATGAACAAATTGGGCCTGGTGAGTATTGTAAGAAACTAGAATACTTAAAAAAATATATAGATAATCGCAAATACTGTCTTTATGGCAGATTTTGAAAAAATTAATGACCTTGTTTAGCCTAAAATTGGACAAAGAATAAATCAAATAAAATTAAGAATATAGAATTTATAAAGTAAAACAGAAATTGATGTACTAGATGATAAAAGTCAATAGAATAAGTAAATATATCCAAATATCTTTCTTTAACTTACTAAGAAAATATGTTATCCCCTTTTAAGCCTGACCAGTATATAAGTGAGCAATAGTAGGAAATATCAGGAGAGATCTAAAGAATCATAAGCAATTTTTAACAGGAATTCAGTTACACAAATTTGAAAATTAAGATAAAATTAGTGATATCTTAGAAAAAGGCAAATTTTCAAAATCAACTAAAACGAAGGTGGAAAACTTATTCTCCAACTACTATAAAAAAGATTGGAAAGGAAATTAGAGACTGATAAAGGGACCAGAACCAGATAGCTCCACAGCTGAGTTATCTATCCATCTAGCTTCATAACTACTTAATTTTTTAAAACCAGGTAATGTCAATGGTATTAAAATAATTCAGTTTTTCATCCTGGTGTAAAAATCCTCCATTGTTAAATGTTGAAATTAACTCAAATTTTATTAAATATTCTGGGCTCAAAATAATTTTGTCGAATGTATTGATTACTTACTTGAAATGTTATGTCATCGGGACTTAGGATTGCTTATTGATTACCGAACTCTGTTTGGGGAATCTTCAAAGTATATATTCTTGCTAATTTTTCTGCCTAAGAAAAGTGTGTGTGTGTGTGTGTGTGTGTGTGTGTGTGCGCTCACACACACGCGGAGAGAGACAGGGAGAGAGATGGAGAAAGTAAAGAGGATTAAGTGACTTTTTTTCCTGGTTCTGTTTTCATATTCTAGACTTCTTTTTTAGTTTATGGTATCTATGGGCAACTAGATGACACGGTATAAATGGGCCCTGGTTTACCAAATTATTATGTTGACTCTACAGTGTTGTAAAATAATACATGGAAGTGGCCTCCTTAGAAATAAAGAAGAGTCTAACAACTTCTCTATAGCCTGACCCCCCTGAGAAAAGTGTGAGCTTCGTTTCCCACCTACGTGTATTTTGCTTTTGGGAAAGCAAAGAGAAAAGATGGACTGTTTTCACTTTCTATATATATTTGACTTACCTGAGTTGTGTTCACTGATAAAGAGAATCACTTTACAAATTGACCTTTTACTAACCGATTGCTGGGCCAGAAATAAATGAGAACCAAATTGTCCTTACTGGATACCTGCTTCTGATCTGCTTCATTAGCAGAGGACCCTCTCCAGTGGCCCTTTGAACTCCTAGTTACTGTGATCCACTATATTATGTGAGTTGTGATCTACCTACCTGTTAAGAGCATTTTGGTGCCACTGACCTAGGAAAACTCTGTTTTTGTATATACTCCAACATTGCTAGTCTTTGAGATGCTGGTATTAGATGAAAAGTGATTAAATATTCATCTTTAAGAAATTACAATGCTTCCTACAGTGAAAATTATTTAAAGGGCAGGCATAAAGATATTCACTAAAATTAACTTTCTAGATTAATCTACTGTTATATTTTAATCTTGGAATTTCAGTTCTTATTTTGGACAAAAAATAAGTCCTGTGGACGTAATTTGTACAGACTAATATTGTCTAAAGCAACAAGGATTATATATGCTTAGTTGATAGCAATGCTTTTAAATTTTGACAATTAAAATACCCTAGGGTTCTTTTAGTCAGATTTTTTTTTTTAGGAATCACCAGGTAAAAAATTATGCTCTGCAAGTCCCTATATTTAATCCACTGCACAAAATTTGTTAAATTCACATTAAAAACTTCAATAGCAGAAAACTTTAGCAAATTTGAAAGCATGAATAATTTTGCTTAGATTCACTTTCAAATTATTGGTACTTAAATTAAACTAAAAAGTAATAATATAGAAACAAGATAATGAAATGAACCATATAATAAAAGAAAGTAGAAAAACTTTGAGAAATTGATTGTTTTATAATTAATTTAAAAGAAAATGCCAATCTATGATACATTTTTAAAGAATATACTTTGTAACACTTTATAAAATGTCTAGAATGGGATGCCTAGGTGGCTCAGTTGGTTAAGTGTCCACCTTCAGCTCAGATCATGATCCCAGGGTCCTGGGATGGAGTCCCGCATCGGGCTCCTTTTTCAGTGCAGAGCCTGCTTCTCTCTCTGCCTCTGCCTGCCACTCTACCTGCTTGTGCTCTCTCTCTCTCTCTCTCTGACAAATAAATAAATAAATCTTTAAAAAAAAATGACATAAACTGTCTAGAATGAACCTCTCCTATTGAATTTTCCAGATTAGTGCTTATATTTCAGTACTTACAGAGTAATGAACAGCAGATTCTCCCTCAGATACCCCTTTTAATTTGTCAGTACGCAGTTTTGTGCACAGAGGGAAAATACTTCTTTAAAACGCTCTAGCCATCACTGGAAAAAAATAAAAAATAAAAAATAAAACCCTCCAGTGATCAGCTTATGCCCTGCATAATGAGATTTAATTATTCTTTGCAGTTTTAGGACACACATTAAATATATTAACAGAATAAATCCTTATACAATTCACCATAGAAAAATATAATGAAAAATATAAGTAAAATGATCCTTAAAAGTGATTGAAATAAGTCGTATTTGAAGGGACTCTGGGAACCTGACACACATAGATAACCTCAATACCATGTTTTTTGAAGAGATGTTGCTCAGGTAGTGAGAAATAAGACAGATTATGGAGGTCATGTAGAGCAGCGAAAAAAAAAAAAAAGGAAAAACATTCTAGTATTCTAGGGAGAGGGGTACCTTTTTTCCTGACTACAATTTGTATCATTTTACTTTTGGAAAAAGTTCTGACACCTTTAAGAATATACACATTGACTTTTTTGTCAACTAATATCATCTCTTGTCTGCTATAATCCCTTAATCATTGTTTTCCTGAAGTGTATACTGTACTCTTATCTCTTTAACTAGTGTAATGTGTTCCTAATGTTGACAACTTCTTGTTCCTTCAATCACATATTAGTATTACATTAAATCCAAAGAACACTTCATTATCTTAAAATTTCTTCCCTATTTTATTGTACTGTATATTATTATTAGGCAATTTCTTTCATTTTTCTTAAATGAATTGAATTTACCTAAATCCTGCTCCAATTCTCATTTACATAATTTTTCTCTTTGGAAATTTAAATGCTTTGAAGTTGCCCTGCTCTTGTCCTGAAGAATTCACCAATTAAAGGGTGGGGCATCTGGGTGGCTCAATCATGTAAGCATTGGACTCTTGGTTTGGCTCAGGTCATGATCTCTGTGTGAAGGGATCAAGCCCCAAGTCAGGCTCTGCACTTTGTTGAGTCTGCTTCAGATTCTTTCTCCATCCCCCTCTGCCCCTCTCTGCTCTCTCTTTCTCCCACTCAAATAAATAAAAATTAAAAAAAAATAATTTCACTTATCCAAATATTTATACATGCAAGTTTAGGGATAAGTAAACATGAATATATCCTTATTATAGTTTCGTTGATTTTTTTAAAACTTTCAAACACATAGAACAGTACAGAGAAATATGTACTAGAAACTCACACACTCATAACCATATAAGGAGACATTAATGCTTTTCCAGGTTACTTCCGTATTTCTGTTCATAAAAAAAATAGAAAAAAAAAAACTATATTTACCTAAAGACCCTCTCTCCATTCCCCTCCCTTCTCTTCTTCTCCAGAAGTTCTTTTCCCTATAGTGTAATGCAACTAATTATCTTACAACACAAATCCATATACCTAGAAGGAGACACACTGAGTTCTTTCAGTCATGGAAGGCATCTTAAAATGGAAGGCATCATTGAGATGATAATTAATTCAGTCATACCTTCAACTTGGTGCGCTCTCACCTTAAAGCTAAATTAGAAAGTTAACCATAACCTATATGCCTTGTGTAAAATCATAGAAGAAAGGTAGATTAATAAAAAAAAAAAAGGTTGATATTTACAGGAAGCAAAGAATAGAGCAAAGCAGGAAATACAGGGAGTTTCTATAGTCTATAATTTTCAGTAGATCACAATATCATGGTTAGTGTTTATAACCTTCCTCTGTTAACTGTTTCATGTTTTCTGGATCTCTCAATAATACTTCAGCCAATAGAGTCCCTTTGGTATTGTTTTCTCCAGTAAGCTGGGCTCTAACTTCTTTTCTGAAGGTCCTGAGTCTTAAGTGATTTTTTTAAATCTGTATTAGGTTGCCATAGCCTTCTTTCAATATTTGGCAGTGCGTATGAAAATACTGAGCTAGTCCAAAGGACCTTCTGAGTTTCAGACAGATGTTTTGTGCCTGCAGCCCTGTTCCCTTGATAATCATAATCAGTCTCCTTATTTTCAGATATATAGTTGTCAAGTAGCAATTTAAACATCCAATTCAATGAAAGAATATTTTGTGCCTTAGTGAGAGCATTTCTCCCTTGAATACTAAAATAACACAGCTTGAAGTTAGAAAAAGAGTGAACAAAATTTTGAGAATAGATTATTAAATATAATAGTAAGAAATACTTCTCCCATTTTTATTCCTTTGTTCCCTGGTATTCTGATATATGAGAGAACAGCATCATATGTTGGTTATCAATTGATAATATCCATTTCATCTTGAACCATTAATTCACAAACAATTGTTTCCTCCTTTTGGGTAACATAACTAAACACTCAATAAAATAAACCTTGAACTAATCTATAAAGCCAGGTGCTTCTGAATATTAGGATTCATGATAAGGTCAGTGAATTTCATAGTTATGGTAATCATTTCTCTTATATGAAAATTAGTTATTTGGTCCAAAATAATATTATGTAGGATATATAGTAATAAATAAGACATTGGTGACTCTAAAGAAGGTGACAACTTCAAAACTACTGTGGACAGAAAAGTTAAATCTATATCCAGATTACTGTCTATTCCAGTGTGGAAAATATCTACAAACTTCATAATGCAATCTGACCAATGTAATTAACCTACCCCAGGTAATTGGCTGGTTCATCTAGATACAGATGACATATTAGAGACTTAAAAGTCAATTTCTTCTTTGGCATAACCACAGAACTTTTCAAGGGTGCTGGTGATCAACTCAACGCCTTTATAAAGAGTTCACACTCTGATCTTGAGGGGGCATCATTACAGAGCCTGATTATGTACTTTAAGATAAGTCTATTCTAACTTTACTACACTTTGAGTGTTTTACTTAGTCTTTTGGACTATATAAAAAAAATTTAGGACTTGCAACATTATTCAGTATAAGGCACTGATGAGTATTCTAGTTTTGGTCAATAAATCAAGCAAAATAATCAACTGTCATATTCTGAAGGTAATCTAATAAATCAGAACATTCATAATTATATCCATATTGATAAATATGGCCTAATCTAGTTATTTTCTTTCCTATGTAGGTCACCAT